>NC_069502.1:762774454-762859454 GCF_027579735.1 Bombina bombina | reverse complement strand
GCCAAGGGTTGATGAACTTGTGGAGAGACTCGGGAGAGCCAGGTACCTTACCACATTGGATTTGACCAAGGGTTATTGGCAAGTGCCGCTTACAGGACAGGCAAAGGAAAATACTGCCTTCTTTACTCCAGATGGGCTCTTCCAATACAAGGTGTTAGCTTTTGGCCTACATGGTGCTCCAGCAACATTTCAAAGAATGATGGAGAGGATCTTAAGGCCACATGCTCATTATGCTGCAGCTTACTTAGATGACGTGGTCATACATAGTGAAGATTGGGAGTCTCACTTGCCAAAAGTGCAAACTGTCCTTAATTCCATAAGAAATGCCGGTCTGACAGCAAATCCGAGTAAATGTACCATTGGCTTGGAGGAGGCCAAGTATCTTGGCTATTCCATTGGAAGAGGAATAGTAAAGCCACAACTTGCTAAAGTTGAAGCCATAAGGAATTGGCCATGACCTATGACGAAGAAACAGGTCAGAACATTTCTTGGGATTGTTGGCTACTACAGAAGGTTTATCTCCAACTTTGCTACTATAGCGGGTCCTTTAACTGACCTCACTAAAGCAAAAGCTCCAGTAATAGTGAAATGGTCCTCTGAAGCTGAACAGGCATTTCAAAATCTCAAGGAAGCCATCTGTAGACAACCAGTGTTAGTCACCCATGATTTTTCAAAGGAGTTTGTTTTACAGACGGATGCCTCTGATGTTGGGCTTGGAGCAGTGCTTTCCCAGGAAACTCAAAGTGAAGAGCACCCAATACTATACCTGAGCCGGAAACTTCAACCTAGAGAAAAGAATTATACAATTGTTGAAAAGGAGTGTCTAGCAATTAAATGGGCTGTTGAAACTCTCAAATATTATTTGTTGGGCAGAAAATTTAGACTAGTTACTGATCATGCACCTCTCAAATGGATGAGTCAAATAAGGATAATAATAGTAGAGTTACATGCTGGTTCCTTAGTTTGCAACCCTATCTCTTCTCAGTAGAACACAGGGCAGGAAGTAAACAGGGTAATGCTGATGGCCTTTCATGTATGCATACGCTTTTGGCCATGGTCGCTCACCCCACTAGGTCTGAGCTGGCGGGGAGGATGTGTGACAGAACCCAAGGCATAGTAATGGAAGGTGTCTATATTCCCTCAAAAGTGCTGCAGTGCGGGGTATGGTCTGACAACCCCAGGGAGAATTGTTATGTTTGTTTGCCACATACATAGAGAAAATATGTGATTTATTTCTAGGTCCCTGGGGTGGAGTATTTGGAGAGTAGGGTGGGCCAGTGCTCCACCCTACAGTTTGCAAGTAGCACATTATGTCAAAAAGTCCAGTCCAGGAATTCTGTCTGACTCAGCTAGCTACTCACCTGCATGTGGTAATTAACAGCAGGTGCTAATAAAATCCCCAGTCAGGGGTTGAGAGGTAGATTTGCCAGCAGTAAAGGGAAACTGCAAACACTCTCCTGAGAGACTGAGAGGAATTATCTCTAAAGGACAAAGTTTGAAAGGTCTGTGCAATATTACTTTTGTGAAAAGCTACTTAGTGCAGACAGTTGTACTTGTTAGTAAGTGCTCAGTGGAGCAAGCCTCTTTTGTTTTGTTTATGTTTATTTTGCCTGATTTTTGCCAGACCTGATAATAAACAGACTGTATTTTATAAAGCTACAACCTTGTGTGGTGTTTCCAGCTTTGAGGACTGTGTGTTTCCAAGATCCCAGGTCACAATATATATATATATATATATATATATATATATATATATATATATATATATATATAAATCGCGGTAATGATCCTAGAGTAAATCAAGATTGCGTTTACTTTCAACTTATATCCTCACAATTGCGTTCCACTTGTAATCTAGCCCTAAATATATTTTATAATCATAGTACTGAAGTTATTCCCTGCCTCCCACTAGACATTGGCACCACAGTATTTAAATCTAGCTTTCACTGCATTCTGGTGCTGATATGTTTTCACATGCGTAGCAACTCTCCTTCAGATACCTGCATGGAAACTCAGTTCCAAAAAGCAGTACCCATATTTAGATGAAGGTGCTTGTATTTAGTGTTTGACGTCCCTTTAATTTGTTTTTAGTATAGCCTTATATCCCAGACATTCTTTAAATCTCTTACCATCTAATATTAAAGCTTATTCCATGAATCAAACACCATTTCTGTAGTGTCACGTCCATGCCGGGGATAGAACCTGGGTCTACTGGTTTGCAGGCTTTGGCTGTTGAGTATTCTCTGTTTTTATCAGCCTTTCCTGTTTGTCTTGTGGCTCACTCACATCTCACTCAAATGTGTCTACACAGTAATAAGTCCACCACAGAATTAGTGTTCTGGTATGTAATACCTGTACCTGTTAATGTATGTTTACGTATCTGAATTCCTGTAGCTGAACCTTAACTTGATCCAGACTGTGTTTTTGGCCTGTGTTTATGCTCTACTGCTGTCTTTAACATAGTTTCTATGGATCTTGACTTTGCTATAGTTTGTCTCTGTTGGTTCTGACCTCTGTTCTTGCCTGCTCCAGTGCTAACCATCACAGGTACCTACTTCATGCCAGTTCCAGAGGTACTTGTCACAGTTTCTCTACCATGTTCCAGAGTTACCTTTTTCCACTTACAAATCTGGTGGTTCTAGAGATACTTGTTTGCCAGTCTATTCTGGATGTGCCAGTCCCAGCATGTTCCATAGTTACCAGTCCAAGCCTAGTACAGGAGGTACCTGTCCCTGTCCTGTACAAACTCTGTCTCTTGACAAGTTCCATGTATTTTGTAATTTGTTTCTTAATGAATACCAAAAGAACAAAGCACATTTGAAAATAGATGTAAACTTGTTTAAAATTGCATGCTCTATCTTAATCATGAAGGTTTCATTTTCTCTTTACTGTTCCTTTAAGTCTCCCTTGGCCTGGAATATTTTCCTTTAAACACATTAAAAAAAAATACACTTCTATATAGTTAGTTTTCAACTCAGTTAACTTTATTAAAAGTGGTAAAGCAGCATTTGGCCCTGTTCTCTACAGAGAGTGATGTCTCTCACAAATTGTGAGTATGAGTTTAATTATATTTGTTTAGGCTAATTAAAATTTATGACAGCAGAGATAATTGCTTCGCTTTATTTCTCATCCAGGCTTGTGTATAAGGATCTCAAATGGGAGCATACTTTGAACATTCTATACTAACATATTGCCTCATGTATTGAAGCAATAACTTTTATCATTCACAGATTAACATATTTAATGAGACTTTCTTCCATTTGGGAAATGATTTTAAGTAACAAGCACAATCATTAGAGGCAAATAATGTTTGTAATTACAGACAAATATAAAGAGCCTTTTGGTAACAGTATAGGAATGGTGCTTAAGGGGATATAAATATATATATATATATATATATATATATATATATATATATATATATACATGCTAGATATTATGATGTATTCAAACCAAAAATCAGTCTGAGAATACCATTCAGATGTCTTTTAATAGCACCATTTTATAACTTAAAGGGATTGTAAACATCTTAACACTGTAATATAAACTTTTCAGTTATGCATAGAAAACAGCTTTATTTATTCTGACCACTTTTCTTGCACCCAGACCTGTCTTGGGTTAACTGCCTGTGACTATGGGGACAGCACAGCTTCCTGTGAGTGCCAGTGGACACCCAGGGCTGAGCAGGTTGCAGGGTAATGGGATGTGTACCCAATCCGGTCTGAGAGTGCAGCCCCTTTCCATATTTTGTATATGTCTGGGGTGATTGCATAAGACTGTGCACCCTTCACTTATTCCCAGTTTGTTGGATTGAGAGCTTGCATTGTGTGGCTGTTTTAGGGTCCCAGGTTTTTGGAAGGGACCTTGACGTGGTACCTGGGCTTGGCCAAATGTGGTAACTAACCCTTCCATTTTTGTTTTTAATCTTAGCTGAGAGCTTGTAAGTGAGTGCTGAACTTTCTCTGTGTGTTATATATATATATATATATATATATATATTTATATATTTATTTATTTATATATATACATGCTAGATATTATGATGGATTCAAACCAAAAATCAGTCTGAGAATACCATTCAGATGTCTTTTAAAAGCACCATTTTATAACTTAAAGGGATCTGAACATTGTATTATAAACTTTTCAGTTATGTATAGATAACAGCTTTATTTATTCTGACCACTTTTCCTGTACTTTAAAGGGACATTAAATCCAAAAATTTTCTTTCATGATTCAGATAGAGGATATAATTTTTAAAAAGTTTCCAATTTACTTCTATTATCAATTTTCTTTCATTCTCATGTTATTCTTTGTTGAAGAGATACCTAGATAGGTAGCATGCACATGCCTGAAGCCCTACATTACAGGAAATAGTGCTGCCATCTAGTGCTCTTGCTAATGTATAACATTGTTGCAAAACTGCTGCCGTCATATAGTGCTGCAGACACTTCTGCTTTTCCACGAAGGAAAACCAGAAAACTAAGAAAATTTGATAATAGAAGTAAATTAGAAAGTTGTTTAAATGTTATGTTCTATTTAAATCATGAAAGAAAAAAAATGGGTTTTATGTCCCTTTAAGTCTGAGAATTATGAGTTTTCCATTTCTCAAAGCATGCATGTCACAAGCCTAATCCTTCCACATATGTATCTTAATGGCTTCAGCAGGGATGATGAGAATTGCAAATCAAAACCTATTTTGCTGACAAAATGACAGGGGCAAGTTGTGTCTACTTTAGTAACAAAGTTCAGATTGGCAAGTGGTAGGTGACGTTTGGCTATTGAAATACAATTTCAGTGAGCAAGGTGTTAATGCATTCAAAAACAAATCACACTCACCTAGTATAATTGTATAATTGTGTAATTATAAGGTCCCTTTTCCTTTCACTATGGCTTACAGCCTATTCTTATTTTATCAATTCTGCAGAGGCCATAAATGCATAGTTGATAAAGTAAAAATCCCTGTGAAAGAGTTTGGAGTTAAAAATAAAAGTGTAATAACCGAACCCTTAATTTAGTGAAATGTCTTTTGAAATATATGGTCACTCACCTGGTCAACAAGTGATGTTTCTTGAAGCAACCACTCACAGGATCTCATGCCTCCTGTCCTAGGGCAGTAGATTGTACTAAAGCAGGCTTCAGAGAGATCTATATGCCACCGAAACAGTTTCAAATGGGGCATTTGGAGGCTACCCTTAAAGGGACAGTCAACACCAAAATTGTTATTGTTTTAAAAACATAGATAGCGCCTTTAATACCCATTCCACAATACTCATATGCTAAATCACTTGAAACTGATGCAGTATAACTGTAAAAAGCTGACAGGAAAATATCACCTGAGCATCTCTATGTAAAAAAAGGAAGATATTTTACCTCACAATTTCCTCAGCTCAGCAGAGTAAGTTCTGTGTAAAAAAGTTATACTCAGCTGCTGTCCAGCTGCAGGTAAAAAAAAATAAAAAATGAAATGAAGAAATGAACAGCAGCCAATCAGCATCAACAGTGCTGAGGTCATGAACTCTTACTGTGATCTCATGAGATTTCACTTAACTCTCATGAGATTTGATAGTAAACTTCCTTTAAACTGAATAGGGAAATAACATGAGAGTGCACGAGGCTCATCCTTTCAGCTGTCCCGGGACAGACATACTAATATGCTGCTTAGAAATCCTTTACAATGGGATGTGGCTACTGAGGAACTTTTGAGGTAAAATATCATTCTTTTTTACATAGAGATATTCAGGTGATATTTTCTAGTGAGCTTTTTACAGCTATGCTGCATCACTTTCAAGTGTTTAAACATTTGGGTATTATGGCCCTTTAATATACTTTGTAACATTTAAACCTCTAAATGTATGCCTGTTACTAAGCAACTACAGACAGCCTCTTATCACATACCTTTTTATTTGTTTTCACAACAAGAGACTGCTAATCCATGTGAGCCATATAGATAACATTGTGCTCACGCCCATGGAATTGTGGCTGACACTGCACTAATTGGCTAAAATGCAAGTCAATTGATTATAAATAAAAAGTCATGTGATAAGGGGGCTGTCAGAAGAGGCTTAGGTAAAAGGTAATTACAGAGGTTAAACATATATAAATATAACCATGTTGGCTGTGCAAAACTGGGGAATGAGTAATAAAGGGATTAACTGTCTTTTTAAACAATAACAATTTGGAGTAGACTGTCCCTTTAAACAGGAGATTATATGAAGATTTTTTAACCCAGGGTGTTTCGGGTATTGAGCCTAATTTTTGTGGCTGCTCACACATGTTCCTCTTCAGTTCTTTGTAGCCACTCCCAGAAGTCAGTGCTAGGACATTCCTGTGCATCTGAATGCTAGCTTCCAGTTTCCTGCTGTGATTTTTGGATTCCTGACCTAGCCTGCTTTACTAGACTTTCACGTAGATTACGAATTATGCGCACTATAGGGAATTTAAAAAACTTTCACCCCCTATAGCGCAACCATTACAAGTTTTTAAACAGCCGGCTTGTGCGAGCAATATGGTTGCATTGAGCTCCATACCGCACAAAATACAAGCGCTGTTTTGACGTGCTCGTGCACACTTTCCCCATAGACATCAATGGGGAGAAGGTGTCAGAAAAAACCTAACACCTGCGATCGCGGAATTAAAAGCTCTGTAACGCAGCCCCATTGATGTCTATGGGGGGGGGAAGTTACGTTTAACCCTTTGAGTGCTAATGAAGGCTCTGAGCCATCACAGAGTTTCCCACTCTGGTGCTAATGATCATTATTAGCACTCTCCCACCTTCAGGGAGATCTGGGGGCTTCCACCCTCTCCTACCATGGCGATCGTTCCTGCATAGTGACAGGCATCGCGGGGCTTCATGTGATTCGCGGTGACGTCACTGCGCAACTTTATTTATACTTAACAATGTTAAGTATAGGAGCAGGTGGGAAAGTGGTTAGCACGAGTCTCAAAGGGTTAAACCTAACACTCTAACATAAACCCCAAGTCTAAACACCTCTAATCTCTGCCGCCCCAACATCGCCGCCACCTACATAATGTTATTAACCCCTAATCTGTCCGATATCGCCGCCACTGAAATAAATCTATTAACCCCTAATCTGCCACTCCCAATATCGCTGCCAATATACTAAAGTTATTAACCTCTATTCCCCTGCACCCCAACATCGCCCACACTATAATAAATCTATTAACCCCTAAACCTCGGGCCCCAAACATCACTACCACTAAATAAACCTATTAACCCTTAAACTGCCAGCCCCCCACATCACAACAACCTAAATGAAACTATATTAAACCCTAACCCTAACGTCACCCTAACCCTAACGTAACCCTAACGTAACCCTAACCCTAACACCCCCTAATTTTAACATAATTAAAATAGAGCTAAATTAAAGTTACAATTATTAACTAAATAATACCTATTTAAAACTAAAAACAAACTTACCTGTGAAATAAAACCTAAGCTAGCTACAATATAACTAATAAGTATATTGTAGCTAGCTTAGGTTTTATTTTTATTTGGTAGAAAGAATTAAGGAGCACCAGCCGGGGATGAATTCAATTAAAAGTACTATTTATTTATAAACAGTGTTAAAACACCTGGTAACCCAGGCCGGAACATAGGATAGGAGGTCAGCAAACAAACAGCTGACGCGTTTCGGCTTGAAGCCGTAATCAAAGCTGCTACCCATGTAGTCTAAAACAAGCCTTATAAAACACCAAACTGCCTCCTATTGGACAATATTCGTAATTGGCACTTCAAGGCAAACAGTATAATGAGTGCTTTAAAGTAACAGTACATAGACCACTCAAATAACAATTCATTGGATAACATTTCATAGCAAAAAGTAATAATAATAAATGCCTAATTTTCAAAGGGTTTAGAGATGTGACTCATTGTTTTTCCTAATATGATAAGAACATGTCGTGTTTACATAATACAAAAAGGGCAGTAATAGTGTAATCGTACAATGTTCATACAGGATCCTATATACCACAGTTATTGATATACATATTGTAGAGTGTTAAAGCTCCCTAAGCTGCCATAGAGGGGCGGGGAATCGCTGAAGCTTACTCCGGTAATTTTATTCTCTCAAAAAAGGAATGATGGAGAATACTTTTACCAGAAATTAATTAGGTCATAGGTTGAGTTCAACCCCTCTGGGCATCTAGTTTTGAGTTTAAATATTCAAAAAACCTCTCTTTTTCCAAGTAAGTTTTCCTTATCGCCCCCTCTCTGTGGTAACAGATTTTTTCTATGCAGGACCACCTAAAGGAATTAGCACTTTTATTGTGAACTGTTGCACTAGTGGTGTGCTGGCCGTACCATCCCTTATACTTGAGAGATTCTCCCTAATCCTAGATCTCACCTGTGTATTGTTTATTACAGGATATGCAAGTAATCAACTACACTACAAATGTAGACCTGCAATTTAGACAGGAGCTACTCTGATAGGTATGTCCCATGACCATAGATTTAAATGAAACTCCTGTTTCTACTTTTTCGCAGGCAACACATGTACTGTTATGACACTTGTACATACCCACCAAGGAGAGCCAGGAGGAGTCTCTAGGAGTTTTATGTGGGACAAGTGAATATCTTTTAGTCTCTCACCCCATAACTCCCGTATTTAATCACCTTCCGAAGGTACATAAGTCTACAGAAAATGTAGTTGGGAGGCCAATAGTCAGTGGCATAGGATCACTACTCGACCATCTCTCTGAGTGGCTTGACTTAATTTTTCAGCAAATGGTGCTGGACTTAAGGAGTCATGTGCAGGATTCAAAGCATATTCTCTACATTGTCTCCAAGATTGAGTGGCATGTAAATTTCAAGTGGCTCACAGTTGATGTTAAAGCCCTTTACTCCTTGATTCCCCATGAGAAGGGTCTATTAGCAATAGCCTTTTTCATGAGGAAATATCATGGAGAGAATGTTGCTTTTTGTGACTTTGTATTGAGGGTTACTGACTTCTTGTTACATCATAACTACTTCGAGTTTGAGGGGGTGTTCTACCTCCAGATGTGTGGTACTGCTATGGGGGCAAAGTTCGCGCCCTCTTACGCCAGCCTCTTCATGGGGTGGTGGGAGCAGGAACACATATTTGGGGGTGGGAACCCCCTGAGCTTGAAGATAGTTATGTATAAAAGATTCATAGATGATATTTTGTTCATCTGGAGAGGTGATGAGGGGGATCTCCACACTTTTGTAGGTTATTTGAATGAAAATGATCTGGGGATCAGTTTCACCTACGAGTGGGACCCTTTAAGTATTAATTATTTGGATTTAACACTGAGTGGCATCTGTGGACGGTGTGTTTCAACTACTGTCTACAGAAAGCCTCATTCAGGCAATGCCCTTCTAGATGCCTCCAGTTCCCATCCGAAGAGTGTTTTCAGGGGCATTGCAAAGGGACAGTTCATCCGATTGAGGAGGAATTGCTCAGAAGAAGTAGAATTCCAAGATGAATCATTAAAACTTTCCAAACGTCTAAAGGAAAGGGGTTACAGCAAAAATGTAGTGAGTACAGCCATGAAAACTGTAACAAGATTAAACAGAGTGGATTTACTAAGAAAAAAAGATCCTTTGACCCATGAACAGGACTTTGAAAGTGATAATATACTGTTCATCACAGAATACTCAGAACAGTATAACAAAATGTGTGATATAATTAAGAGACACTTCCCTATCTTAAGAGCAGATGATGGGCTGGCATATCTATCCCTAAAAAAATGTAAAATTTGCCTACAAAAGAAGTAGAACCATTGGGAATAGAGGTTCTCCAACAAAGCTCCCACATAAAACTCATAGAGACTCCTCCTGGCTCTCCTCGGTGGGTATGTACAAGTGTCATAACAGTACATGTGTTGCCTGCGAAAAAGTAGAAACAGGAGTTTCATTTAAATCTATGGTCACGGGACATACCTATCAGAGTAGCTCCTGTCTAAATTGCAGGTCTACATTTGTAGTGTACTTGATTACTTGCATATCCTGTAATAAACAATACACAGGTCTCACCACACGAGAGGTGAGATCTAGGATTAGGAAGCATCTCTCAAGTATAAGGGATGGTACGGCCAGCACACCACTAGTGCAACATTTCACCCAAGTTCACAATAAAAGTGCTAATTCCTTTAGGTGGTCCTGCATAGAAAAAAATCTGTTACCACAGAGAGGGGGCGATAAGGAAAAACTACTTGGAAAAATAGAGGGTTTTTGGATATTTAAACTCAAAACTAGATGCCCAGAGGGGTTGAACTCAACCTATGACCTAATTAATTTCTGGTAAAGTATTCTCCATCATTCCTTTTTTGAGAGAATAAAATTACCGGAGTAAGCTTCAACGATTCCCCGCCCCTCTATATAATTTATGCTGTGAGGAGAATACCAAGATGGTATGGTGACTGAGTTTATTGATATTTCATATACTGTTATGTCTTACGCAATTTAAGAGGCATTTATGATTCAGGCTATGGCAGCTTAGGGAGCTTTAACACTCTACAATATGTATATCAATAACTGTGGTATAGGATCCAGTATGAACATTGTACGATTACACTATTACTGCCCTTTTTGTATTATGTAAACACAACATGTTCTTATCATATTAGGAAAAACAATGAGTCACATCTCTAAACATGAGTCACATCTCTAAACCCTTTGAAAATTAGGCATTTATTATTATTACTTTTTAGTTTGAAATGTTATCCAATGAATTGTTATTTGAGTGGTCTATGTACTGTTACTTTAAGGCACTCATTACATTGTTTGCCATGAAGTGCCAATTACGAATATTGTCCAATAGGAGGCAGTTTGGTGTTTTATAAGGCTTGTTTTATTTAGACTACATGGGTAGCAGCTTTGATTACGGCTTCGAGCCGAAACGCGTCAGCTGTTTGTTTGCTGACCTCCTATCCTATATTCCGGCCTGGGTTACCAGGTGTTTTAACACTGTTTATAAATAAATAGTACTTTTAATTTAATTCATCCCCGGCTGGTGCTCCTTAATTCTTTCTACCTACTGTGATATTTGACCAAACCAGTGAGCACAGCTAGGGATCTACTGTTCCCGTATTTCGCTCCATGCTGTGGATAGCTGGAGCCGATCCGTTACTAACCAATTGCAGAGGAGCGGGATTCACACAACCCCAGTGACATCATTGGAAGAGACAGTGGATTGGCTGTTTACCCATCGGAGGGGAGGACCCACCCAGCTCTCTATCCACTGTGGTACAGCGTGGAAGCGCCCCCGGTGACGTCAGAAAGTGTTGCGGTAAGGGTTGCTAGAGAATAAGAGAAATCCGAAGCGATCCGGAAGGGCACTTGTTGCAGTGAGATAAATCACGGAGGCCGAGTGAGCCCTGGTAGATACCGCACCTAAACACTCTGTTAGCTTGCTACTTTGTGAGGAGAAGGGGTAAGCCGCTTTTTTCCTTTTGCAATATTTTGGGGATGTATTGGAGGATTGTTTCCCACTAACTCTAACACTATTACAAGGAGAGACTAGTTGTGTTGCTTTATTTTTATTTCACAGGTAAGTTTGTATTTATTTTAACTAGGTTTGACTAGTTAGTAAATAGTTATTAACTATTTAATAACTACCTAGTTAAAATAAATACAAACTTACCTGTGAAATAAAACCGAAGCTGGCTTACACTAAAACCTAACATTACAGAAAATAAAAAACGCTAAAATTACACAAAATAAAAAA
Source organism: Bombina bombina (assembly GCF_027579735.1). Classification (NCBI taxonomy): domain Eukaryota; kingdom Metazoa; phylum Chordata; class Amphibia; order Anura; family Bombinatoridae; genus Bombina; species Bombina bombina. The sequence continues at coordinate 762,847,749 of NC_069502.1, read as the reverse complement.
CACTAAAATTACAAAAAATAAAAAAACCTACCATTACAAAAAATAACAAACGAAATTATCCAAAACAATAAAAATTAGTCCTATTCTAATACTCTTTAAAAAAAAATTATAATAAAAAAAAAAAACCCTAATCTATAATAAACTACCAAGGGCCCTTAAAATGTAGAGCATTGCCCTAAAGCTAACAGCTCTTTTGCTAAAAAAGAAAATCAAACACCCCCTAACAGTATACAAACCCACAAAATAAAAATAAAGTAAAACCTATTCTACCCATTGCCCTGAAAAGGGCATTTGTATGGGCATTGCCCTTAAAAGGGCATTCAGCTTTTTGCTGCCCATTAAAAATAAAAAATGGCAATTCTAAAAAGAAAAACCCACCAAAAATGAAAAAAAAAATTACACAAAATAACAAATGAATTATCAAAAATAATAACAATTATTCTTATTCTAATACCCATTTAAAAAAAAAAACACCCCAAAATAAAAAACCTAATCTATAATAAACTACCAATAGCCCTTAAAAGGCTTTTACCTTGAACTAACATTACAAACCCCAAATTCAGTATACGGCTGTCAGGGATTTATCTCTTTTCCTACTGTGCCTTTAAGAATGTCAACTCACTACCCCTATTTAAGGCTCCTCCCAACAGAACTCATTGCTTGGTAATTTGTTGCTCAGTGTGAAGCTGCTTCAGAAGAGACCTAGCCGTTTATACTACTTTGTATTCTCAACTTATTGCTCACCTTGAGTATCTGCCTATTCGAATCAACTTGCAGATTCTCTTTCGTGCTTGAAGATTTGCTCCGTTTGTTCACTAAGAGATTTCTCAGTCTCTCTCCTGTAATGAGGTTGTTCCCCTGCAGCGTGTGACGTCACGCTCCTCATTCTCCCGCCGCGGATCTCTGCCAGGCTCTCTGCGATACTCCTAGGACTTGTTGCTGTGTGGTAACTGTATCGCTATGTGCTAATATCATCTACAATATTACTAGTCTATATATATTGCATTCTATGAACTGTGTATATTGCTGCAACCTCATTTCTCTTTCACTTGCTTTATATTGTGGAACGCTCATTTGCTGGATTTCCATATTCGCTTCAGAAATCAAATATGCACTAAACCTTTATACTGCTATTTACCAAATTGCAAACAAATAACTGTGACAAAGATTATTACAAAGTACCATTATTCATTATCGGACTGCATAAGCATATTTCAAACTTTACGCAATTAACCTCTATTGTGCTTGAAATGAACTGTTTGCTCTAACTTAAACTATATCTGTTTCCTCAAGTTTACCACAGCTTATATTACTCTGATTGAACAACTCTGCAAATTATAAATATTCACTATCAATGTATGGTTTACAAAATGACCAGAGGTTGACTTATTCACTTATCAAAGTACTGTGTTAATTTCAGTGTGTTTGCTAAAGCCTGCTGCATAAACTATTTCCATTGCAACTCTGTTTGAATTAAGGCACCTGCACTAATTAACTCTTTCACTACTGCTGTAGTCAATCCTATAAAGACTTACTCTCTTTTCTGCTATAAGCATTTATTGTTGCGTGAAGGTTCCGGTTTCACTCAGCAACCCTGCTGTAGTGACCCTCAGATCAATGAGCATATCAGGGTTCCCTTAAGTTAAATCTGTGGGAATCCGAGGTAAGGTGTGAGACTGAGTGGTCCTGCATAAAGCAGGAGCTGTAATTGTAGTGTTCTCTAAAAACAACTAAACATATCCTTACATATTACCAAGCCTTAAAAAAGGAATACTACTAACAGCTAAAATCATGGATGTAAGTGAACTGTCCAGGAGAGTTGGTTCTTTAGCTCAGAGTATGGATCACATGATTCAAGGCTTAAGGGATATACAACTAGAGAATCAGAGTATAAAATTTTTTATTAATGATCATCTTGCAAACAAAACTACTAATGTTGAGTCATCTCCAGAACCCATTGTTAGTCCACCGGAAAAGTTCTCTGGGGACAGAGCTATGTTTAGGGATTTCAGGAATTCCTGCACTCTGCTTTTTACTTTGAAACCTAAGTCATACCCAACTGACAGGATTAGAGTTCTAACTGTAATTTCATTTCTCAGAGGTGAGGCCAGGTCTTGGGCCAATGCTTTCTATGAAAAAAATGATCCTATCATAAATTCACTAGAAGATTTTTTTTCTGCAATGTCTCTTTTATATGAAGATCACAATAGAAAAAATACTGCTGAAACTGCCATTAGGTCTCTAAGGCAGGGCAAAAGAATGGTAGAAGACTACATTACTGAATTTAAAAGATGGGCTCCTGACACCCTGTGGAATATTCCTGCTCTACGCAATCAGTTCCGTTTGGGACTCAATGATGCAGTTAAGGATGAATTGGCAAGGGGTGTGATTCCAGAGGACTTGGATGAATTGATGACTCTCTCTATTGGCATAGATTGTCGGATTAGGGAAAGGAAGTCAGAGAGATCTTACTCAGAGACTACCCCCAGAAGAAACCCCAATTATCATCACTCAACACCTTCCACAGCATTCACTAGACCCATAGAAGAACCCATGGATGTTGCAGTTATTAGGGGACCCTTGAGACTTGAGGAGAAAGCTAGGCGTAAGCTACTAAACCTATGTCTATACTGTGCTGAAAAGAACCATGCTGTTAGGGACTGTCCCTCTCTGATTCGGCAAAAGAAGGGTAAGACTTCGTCCAATGACCATACTGTTAATTTGGTTGACAGCATAAAATCTCATCTATCTATTTATGTCTCCCTACAGTGGTCCCATCAGAAGATAAACGTTCAGGCCATAATTGACTCTGGGGCTTCTGGGAATTTTGCTGATAACACTTTTGTTGTTAATAATCACATCCCACTACTAAAGAAGAGTGTTGCTTTAGCTATTCGTCTGGTTGACGGTTCATTCTTTAGCTCTGGTCCCATAACTCACCACACTATCCCACTCAAAGTCGTTACCCCTTCAGGACACACAGAGTTTATTTGTTTTGATGTTCTTCCATCTTCTGTCTATCCATTAATCCTTGGACTGAATTGGTTAATAAAGCATAATCCCACTATATCGTGGTCCACAGCATCAGTAGTTTTTGATTCAAACCACTGTAAACAATCCTGTTTTGGGGTACACACACTTTGTCATATCACTGAACATAAGTTACCAGAATGTTATAGTGAATTTGCTGATGTTTTTGATAAAAAGGAGGCTGAGTCTTTACCTCCACACAGAGACTATGACTGTCCTATTGATCTTATACCTGGAAGCTCCATACCATATGGACATATATATCCATTGTCACAGCCAGAATTAAATCATTTAAAAGAATATTTAGATGATAACTTGAAAAAAGGCTTTATTAGACCTTCCACATCCTCTGCAGCTGCAGCAATGTTCTTTGTAAAAAACAAGGATGGCAGTCTTAGACCCATCATTGATTATAGGCAGTTGAACAAATGCACAAAAAAGAACAGATACCCCCTGCCCCTCATACCTGAACTTATTGAACGTTTACAAGGTGCCACAGTTTTTACTAAACTTGACCTTAGAGGTGCTTATAATCTGATTAGGATGAGGGCAGGGGATGAATGGTTAACTGCATTTCGTACTAGATACGGTTTATATGAATACACTGTAATGCCCTTTGGGTTGTGCAATGCCCCAGCGACTTTTCAATGTTTTATAAATGATGTCTTTCATGATTTGTTAGATATTTGTATTGTCGTATACTTGGATGACATCTTGGTTTACTCAAATTCTCTACAGGATCACATTGTACATGTCAAACAAGTGTTGACACGTTTAAGGGCACACCATCTTTATGCAAAACTTGAAAAGTGTATTTTTAATACAAACACCATATCATTTCTTGGTTATTGCATCTCACCAGCTGGAATTTCAATGGAGTCAAGCAAAGTAGAAGCTATCACTAATTGGCCTATTCCTCGTAATAAAAAAGATGTTCAAAGATTCCTTGGCTTTGCAAACTTTTATAGAAAGTTCATTAAAGACTTTTCACTTATTGTTAGACCTCTCACTACGCTAACACGTAAGCAAGTTAAGTTTGTATGGAATCAAGATGCTGATCATTCCTTCAATACTCTAAAAACTAAATTTGTTTCAGCCCCTATTTTACAGTTTCCAGATCCCACATGTCAATTTACGCTAGAAGTCGATGCTTCTGAGTTTGCTGTTGGGGCTGTTTTATCTCAAAGACGTTCTGAAAAAGAACCTTTACATCCTGTCTCCTACTATTCTAGAACTATGAGTTCAGCAGAGATTAATTATGGAATCGGTGATAAGGAACTTCTTGCAATCAAATCAGCTTTGGAGTTTTGGCGACACCTCCTAGAGGGTGCAACATATCCAATCACCATCTATACCGATCACCGTAATTTAGAATATTTAAAATCAAACAAGACCCTTACTGCTCGTCAGGTTCGATGGAGTTTGTTCTTCTCTCGTTTTGATTACGTCATTACTTACAGACCAGGTTCCAAAAATATGAAAAGACCCTCGTCCTACTGATGTGGTTTCTCCTTCATCTATCATACCTCCGGATAGAATTATTTGTTTAACAACTGAGTTTAAAACCATCTTACAAGAACATCTGAAGGATGATTCATCTTTGGGTCATTTGGATGTACTAAAACATTCCGACAACTTATACTATCATGGCACTTTATTGTATATACCTCCTTCTCTCAGGAATGAGATACTTACCTCTGCTCACGACTCTTTATTGGCTGGTCATCCTGGAGTTCATAGAACTGCTCATTTGATTAAAAGGAATTACTGGTGGCCAAAGATGAATGATACTATTAAACAGTATATTGATTCCTGTATGGTATGTACAACTAAGAAACATCAGCATAAGAGTCCTTATGGTTACCTTCTCTCTTTACCAGTACCAGACAGACCTTGGGCAGCGATTGCTATGGATTTTGTTGTTTATCTGCCTTCGTCAGCTAATTATAATACTATAATGGTAGTAGTGGACTTATTCTCTAAAATGGCTCATTTCCTACCACATAGAGGATTGCCTACATCTTCAGAAACTGCTTCACTATTTTTGAATCACATTGTAAAACTACATGGTTTACCTGAAACAATCACCACAGATAGAGGTACGCAATTCACCTCGAGGTTTTGGAATCAATTGTGTTCCTCTCTTAACATTACTAAACGTTTGAGTACCGCTTATCATCCACAAACGAATGGTCAAACAGAAAGAACAAACCAAACATTAGAGCAGTACCTTCGTTGCTACTGCACTCAACAACAAGATAACTGGCATTCTCTACTTGCTACTGCGGAATTTGCTCATAATAATGCCGTAAATTCATCAACTAAAATGACACCATTTTACATCAATTACGGATTTCATCCCTCATACTATCCAAATCAGATCAACAATTCCGACATGCCTATAGTTAATGATCTTGTTAATACCATTGCTACCAATTTCACTACATTGAAACAAGTTTTACTAGAAGCCCAGGCTGTTCAGAAACATCATTACGACCTACGTAGATCCAAGCCTCCAGATTACAAGATTGGTGACAAAGTTTGGTTAAGCACTAAACATTTACGCTTACAAGTTCCATCTAAAAAACTGGCTTCCCTATATTTAGGGCCTTATCCGATACAAAAGGTCATCAATGTTAATGCTGTAACACTTAAACTACCAGATTCCCTGAAGATACATCCCACATTCCACGTTTCTCTTTTGAAACCTTACAGTGCAATCAGAGACTCGACTCAGAATGAGACGGTGGATCCTTCAGTCATTGATGGCATGGAATATGAGATTGAGTCTATCCTAGACTCTCGTTACCATCGTAATCAACTTCAATATCTTGTCAGTTGGAAAGGATTTGGTCCTGAGGAGGACTCTTGGGAGCCTTTCAATAATGTCTCTGCACCACGTCTTGTCTCCTTGTTTCATCGTAGACATCCTGATCGTCCTGGTCCTTGATCCGCGGAGCGGCTCCTTGGGGGGGGGGTGTCCTGTCAGGGATTTATCTCTTTTCCTACTGTGCCTTTAAGAATGTCAACTCACTACCCCTATTTAAGGCTCCTTCCAACAGAACTCATTGCTTGGTAATTTGTTGCTCAGTGTGAAGCTGCTTCAGAAGAGACCTAGCCGTTTATACTACTTTGTATTCTCAACTTATTGCTCACCTTGAGTATCTGCCTATTCGAATCAACTTGCAGATTCTCTTTCGTGCTTGAAGATTTGCTCCGTTTGTTCACTAAGAGATTTCTCAGTCTCTCTCCTGTAATGAGGTTGTTCCCCTGCAGCGTGTGACGTCACGCTCCTCATTCTCCCGCCGCGGATCTCTGCCAGGCTCTCTGCGATACTCCTAGGACTTGTTGCTGTGTGGTAACTGTATCGCTATGTGCTAATATCATCTACAATATTACTAGTCTATATATATTGCATTCTATGAACTGTGTATATTGCTGCAACCTCATTTCTCTTTCACTTGCTTTATATTGTGGAACGCTCATTTGCTGGATTTCCATATTCGCTTCAGAAATCAAATATGCACTAAACCTTTATACTGCTATTTACCAAATTGCAAACAAATAACTGTGACAAAGATTATTACAAAGTACCATTATTCATTATCGGACTGCATAAGCATATTTCAAACTTTACGCAATTAACCTCTATTGTGCTTGAAATGAACTGTTTGCTCTAACTTAAACTATATCTGTTTCCTCAAGTTTACCACAGCTTATATTACTCTGATTGAACAACTCTGCAAATTATAAATATTCACTATCAATGTATGGTTTACAAAATGACCAGAGGTTGACTTATTCACTTATCAAAGTACTGTGTTAATTTCAGTGTGTTTGCTAAAGCCTGCTGCATAAACTATTTCCATTGCAACTCTGTTTGAATTAAGGCACCTGCACTAATTAACTCTTTCACTACTGCTGTAGTCAATCCTATAAAGACTTACTCTCTTTTCTGCTATAAGCATTTATTGTTGCGTGAAGGTTCCGGTTTCACTCAGCAACCCTGCTGTAGTGACCCTCAGATCAATGAGCATATCAGGGTTCCCTTAAGTTAAATCTGTGGGAATCCGAGGTAAGGTGTGAGACTGAGTGGTCCTGCATAAAGCAGGAGCTGTAATTGTAGTGTTCTCTAAAAACAACTAAACATATCCTTACAACGGCAGAGACCGTATGAAGAGGATGCTCCGTGTCGGATGTCTTCAGGACGGACCCGCTCCACACCACTGGGATGAAGATAGAAGACGCCATCTGGATGAAGATGGAGCCGCCTGCTGCCTAGATGAAGATGGAGCTTCCTGGATGAAGATGGAGCCGCCTGCCGCCTGGATGAAGATGGAGCTGCCTGGATGAAGATGGAGCCGCCTGGATGAAGATGGAGCCGCCTGGATGAAGATGGAGCCGTCTGGATGAAGATGGAGCTGCCTGGATGAATATGGAGCTGCCTGGATGAAGATGGAGCCGCCGGGATGAAAGTGTTAGGATTTTTTTAATGTGTATTATAGTTTATTTAATTGGTAGTTAGTTTAATTTTAGTTTAATAGTTATATTAGTTTAATTGTTAGTTTAAACTTAGTTTTTTTTTAATTTGACAGGTGAGTTTTAATTTAAAGGGACAGTCTACACCAGAATATTTATTGTTTTAAAAGATAGATAATCCCTTTATTACCCATTCCCTAATTTTGCATAATCAACACAGTTATATTAATACACGTTTTACCTCTGTGATTATCTTGAATCTAAGCCTCTGCAAACTGCCCCTTATTTCAGTTCTTTTGACAGACTTGCATTTTAGCCAATCAGTGCTGACTCCTAGGTAACTCCACGTGCGTGAGCACAGTGTTATCTATATGAAACACATGAACTAACACCCTCTAGTGATGTTAAACTGTCAAAATGCCCTGAGCTAAGAGGCGGTCTTCAAGGGCTTAGAAATTAGCATATGAACCTCCTAAATTTAGCTTTCAACTAAGAATACCAAAAGAACAAAGCAAAATTGGTGATAGAAGCAAACTGAGAAATTGTTTAAAATGACATGCCCTTTCTAAATAATGAAAGTTTGTTTTGGACTAGACTGTCCCTTTAATTTAAGATAGGGAAATTGTAATTGTAATATAAAGTTAGGGGGGCGTTAGGTTTAGGGGTTACTAGTTTTAATTAGTTTATTGCGATGTGGGGGGCTTTCGGTTTAGGGGTTAATAGTTTAATTTAGTATATTTCATTGTGGGGGCTTGCTGTTTAGGGGTTAATAGATTTATTATAGTGGTGGAGGTGTAGGGCTTAATAACTTTAGTATACTGGGGGCGATGTGGGCGGACGGCAGATTAGGGGTTAATTATATTTAAATAGTGTTTGTGATGCGGGAGGGCAGTGGTTTAGGGGTTAATAACTTTATTATAGTGGTGACGATGTCAGGGAGAGGCAGATTAGGGGTTAATAACTTTAATATAGTGTTTGTGATGCGGGAGGGCCTCAGTTTAGGGGTTAATAGGTAGTTTATGGGTGGTAGTGTACTTTGTAACATTTTAGTTATAAGTTTTATGTAACAGCTTTGTTGCATAAAACTTATAACTGCTGCTTTCAGATGGCGGTACAGATCTTGTTGCTATAGGGTGTAAGGCAAGCTTTTTAGCCAAAACGCAAAACTTGTAATGACTGCACTATGGAAGTCCCATGAAAAAACGTAATTTTTACGAGTGCGGTACTGACATTGCGTTACAGGCTAAAAGGTTTGTGGTACAGCTATACAGACAAGACTTGTAATGGCTGCGGTGCTGTTTTAACGTTGAAATGGCCATTTTTTTCAGCTTTAAAAGACAAACGCACAACTCGTAATTTACCTGTTTGTCTTTTGCCTTTTCGATTGTTTTTGTAGCCTGATTGGATTGTTTTACTTCTACTGACCTTGGCCTGGCTCTCACTATCCTCTGATCCAGCACTTGCCTGTTTATATATACATCCTGCTTTTTCAAATAAAGATACCAAGAAAACTAAGAAAAATTGATATTAGGAGTAAATTAGAAAGTTGCTTAGAATTGCATGCTCTATCTAAATCATTAAAGAAAAAATGTGAGTTCCGTATCCCTTTAAGAGAGAAACTTACTGGATTTTTTCCCTACGTACAACGAAGCCTAACAGCTCCAATTCTGCTTATGATTTAATTAACTTTTAGTAATAACTTTAATTATTATCTTAGCCATTGTACATAAGCATTAAAATGAACGTTACTTATCGATGTATTACTATTGGGATTACTAAAAGAGACATTACTAGTAAATAGTCCACCTTAACAAATTATAAATATTGACATGGGTAAATAAAGAAGCTGATTAGTCATAATATGGTACAATATAACACAATTTTTGGGGAATAATTATGACTCACTTGTTGAGTCTATAAAATGGTTTATCCCTGTATCAATGCCTTTACTCATATGTTTGAATGCTATGTCATCAGAATTTTTGCAATAAAGTGCTAATGAGAAACATCCACCTTAATCATATAACAGGTTTGTCACATGTAATAAACCAATGGTAGTGATTTTGTTATTTTAAAGAATGAGTGTTTTTATCAGAGGTCGTTTCTATAATTAATTATATTAACAAGCTGAATCATGTACGGTTGATTCATAAGACCACAGAGGATTGTCCTGGGAATCTCCTACATTGAACTTAAGGCGTCATCCTCGTTAAGGTTGCACACTTTTTATTTACCCCAAATTAAATTGTGTTTTTTAGCTAGGGCAGAAAAACAAATAAAATAAATAACACTGAACGATAACTACCAAGTCAAAATCAAACTTTCATTATTCAGATAGAGCATGCAATTTTAAACAACTTTCCAATTTACTTCCATTAATAAAATGTGCACAGTTTTTTATATTTAGACTTTTTGAGTCACCAGCTCCTACTGAGCATATGCAAGAATTCACAGAATAAGCGTGTATGCATTTGTGATTGGTTGATGGCTGTCACATGGTACGTGTATGCATTTGTGATTGGCTGATGGCAGTCACATGGTACAGGGGGCCGGAAAATAGTAGAATAAAAAAAAAAGTTGCCAGAAAAAAATCTACTGTAGGAAACAGATTATTTGAAATTCAGAGTAAGTGCTATTGCATTGTCTTTTTATTATGCACTTGTTAATTATGTAATTCTACTGTATTTAGTGGTCCTTTAACAGTGTGTATAGTGCTTGTGTAGTGTGTATGTAGTGAGTGATTCCCTCTCATATATACATACTGCAGGAAACAGATTTAGGTACTCACAGCCTTCTTTTTTGTATTGTACTTAATAGTGTTAGAACTCACGTCATGAGAAAAATGGATACACAATCCCATAATTCCCCTGTAATTTACAAATGGCAAAGAAGATGCTGCTGCAAAAATAGATAAAACTAAGCTTGTTCAGTCTTCTGATAATCAGGATTGCTGCTAATTTTTCAGATGTTCAACCTGAACTTATATCACAGATTGAGTCAAGCATGACATGAGAAAACACAATCCAATATAGTGGATATGAGAAACATTCCCAGGAAATGAATATTGCCCAAATACAACATTCCTGCAACAATAAAGATCTGAATGAGATAACTGTAAAAAAGAAACTACTCAATATTTTCACCAGGGGGGCCAGACTTTTCAATGGTATCTGATCCTTTTTCTAGAGACTAATTATATAGTCATTTGTGCTCAAATGTGGCCATTGGGTACTACAGTTCCCAGCATTCTCTGATTCAATAGGAGAGGGAGAGGCACAGCTAGGAGAAAGAAATACCTCAGCAAGTCATGTTTAAAAAAAAAAAGTGAGGTGGTTTGGAGGAAAATAGCAGTCACTGAGGACCGTATGGTTATTTAAATATATAAGTATTATATCATTATAGCAGAGCAATTCATGGCATTCTAAAAAAACAGACAACCTTGATGCAAGATCATTAACAACTTACATATTTAATGTCCTTTGGTGACTAGGGATCGAGAAGAAGTAATGCATAGGACCAACACATGACGGGACCTCGGTGATGTGTGCTCAGTTAGGGTGTACAAGTATATGTTCAAAAAGAAGTATTTATTTATGGGCATTTCATATCCTCTTCTATGTTTAGTTATTGTTAAAACTGTTAAAAAATGGACTGTGGGCATCTAAATGTTTTGTAAAATTGCTTTACATGTTTTGCAGTGCATTCATGGCTCACTCTGTACTTTTCAAAAAAGAGAAAATCAAGAGAAAACAGCAAATCGAAGTTAGTGCAAAAAGTCCTTGAAGTTTATTCCAAGTTAATCATCATACACATAATAAAGGTACCCCCCAAAAAGGTGAAATAGATGTTCTTTTACGCGTTTTGTGGAAAAATACACACTTTGTCAGAGAGGTGTGGTTTAAGAAATCATGTATCTTTTTATAGCATTGTGGGAAAACTCTTAATGAGACCAAATGTGATGATTGGTGAACAAACAAAATGCTAAAAGTAACAATTATACATATCCATATTTAAAACCAAATAGGATATTCAATAATATAGGCAAAGTATATGGATGAAATATATTTTAAAAAAACCTGGCTATGTAAATAAAGACAAAGTTCCTTCAGGATTAACATAATCTACAACAATATAAAAGATTTGGAAGTAAATAATGCAGTTGTATGTTCAGTGAGGTATAGAAGCACCTAAGCATTTTGCAGGTTGGGTATGATTAGGGGGTTCTGCCGAATATTCTTTCCACATCTAGCCAGGACTTTATAAAAGCCAAGTTTTGCCTTTGATTGTACATCCTCCCCTCTGATCTGTGCACTTCAGATCCATCTCCCCATAGCTCTTCAATAAGATCTTCCCATTCCCTCAGCTCTGTTCTGGACATTACAAATCTCAGACCCAGCTCAAAATGAATTTGACCCCTGATCTTCCTAAGCCATAAGCCTCCGCATCCCAGATAGTCACAAGGAAATGTTGGGAGGTATGTGTGACTGATGATGATGATGCAGCCACCAATCAGCAGCTAGCTCCTAGCTCCTCAGTTATTATTTTCAACAAAGTATACCAAAAGAATGAAGCAAATTAGATAATAGAAGTAAATTGGAAAGTTGTTTAAAAATTGTATGCTGTATCTAAATCATACTGAGTTTCATGTCCCTTTAACCTGCTTTAGCGTTGTCTGGACCTTATAGTTTGCTGTAGGTATGCTAAAAAGAACTCAGAATAGTATATTTCTCATATGCTCGATATGCCCATCATGCCTTTATACAAATGGCATTCAGATTATTTAGCAGTGATCAGTTAAAATCCAGTTTCAGAAGATAAGAGAAGTCCTTCTAAAAGAAACCTGTAGTCTTCTTCCTGTTTTCAAATGTATATTATACCAAAATGGAAAATTGAGCTTTTAAAATCATTAAAAGCAAATATTTAAAAAAAAAACATTACTTTTAAAATATGTGTCAATATACTCATCGCGCTAAATGCCCATCATGTCCATATACAAATGGCATTCAGATTGTTTAGCAGTGATCAGGATGTATTCCGATTGCAATAGGTTTCTTTTGAACTCACGGATGCGCAATTTTGTTTGCAGGGCTGGTTATGAAGATGGCTGTACTGATAATGACAATCTAGACAGAGCAAGTGTGACTTAGAAATGAACATTAACAGAAAGAGATTACTACATGCTATTTCTAGATGTTGGGGTCCTGATCTCACTTTCCTGAAGAACCCCTTAGCTGTAAAGAATATAATGTACTTAATAAATATACATATATGTAAATTAACATATACAAATGTAGACGTGTACCCTGGTCACTGCAGACAGACTATACTATAGCAATGGATAGAGCGTTAATGAATCCATACCATGTATGTAAATACAACTCTAAAATATCTCCTGTGGCCATTTAAGAGTGTTTTGCACATGTGTAATATAGTAAAATTATTCCAAATTGTCTTGGGATACTTGCAATGAAGTCCAAAAGGCCATGTTGGTGGTTTATTAAGTGCCTTTGGGTGTTGGATAAAATGATCTTTAAAAAACCTGTTGAAAATAGATTGTGATCACCGAAAACTTTTTGGCTCCATGTTAAAAATTGGTCTTTTCTTGGGGAGTTGAAAACAATGCAATATTGTGATCTTGTCAAAACAAAAACTGGACGAAAACAAGCCCGCCAATATATTGTGAACAACACCATAATTATATACAGTACCAGCAATAGTGCTATAGTAAAATGCTCTAACACATGCTTGCTGTTTGCGCATAGAAGAGGAATAACTGAACTCTGGGATCTGCTGATTTGAGATTACGATTTTATTATTATGATTTTTTCCCCAATTTTAAATAGTGATTTACTAAGACTAGAGACCTCCACAAGCAAAACATTTTGCTAGAATGAAAAAGAAATACTATCCATTGTTAATGTGCTGCTTTCACAATCCTCATTTAGCTACCTCAGATCTCTGCAAACCTGATTTGTGTAAGTGAGATATAAAGTGGAAGACAAGACAATGGTTTGCAAAAATCATTAAAGTCACTTAATGCTGTTAAAAAATTAAGATGCAGCAGGGTGTTTTATTTGTTTTCACATTTTGGCATTCATATTTTTCATTAACGTTACTGCACATAAACAATGATTGTGTATCATTTAGTCATATTTTACAATGTTCATTTGGAACACAGAATTACATTTTGCTTGCATATTGGATAATACACTGCCTACTAGGGGGTAGATTTACCAAGTAGCAGGTGCTGCTATCTACCTCCGTACTTTCCGGTTCGGCGGAAATGTAAGTTAAGAAGCAGTCATAAGACCCCTGCTCCTTGACTCGTTTGCCACCTCTGAGGTGGCAGACAGCAATCATCCCAATCGGAAACGATCGAGTTGACACCTCCTGCTAGAGCGCGCGAATGTGCAGGGGGCGGCATTGCACAAGTATTTCACTAGAAATGTTTGTTCAATGATAAATGCCGACAGCGTATGCTACAGCGAATCTACCCCTAGAAATTTATTAAACGCAAGTTGTTATTTTTAAAGTATGTTTAAGAAAATAATTATCAAATTCCTTCTGTATCAAATTTAGTTTTGAATTTAGCTACAAATTTCCCAGTGCATTTTTAATCCCAAACAATCCTACACACACCATTACATGCTGTGTTGCTTTAGCAGAGTGCTAATCAGTTCTAAATATACTTTTCAGCCCTGCCACACTTGAGTTTGCTGTTCTATCTGCAACTATTCTATCTTCGTTTAAGTCAGAGGGTGTAAAAAGCTAAAAGAGAAGATTTTCTAAAATTGGATAATTAATGCGGTTATTACGTTTATTAGAAAACGGGGCAGAAATAAATAATGCATGTTATAAATGTATAAAGTCATAATTTTATCATTAATCAGCATCTAATTTATATAAGTAGCGCTATAATACAATATCCAAAATAGTGATTAGGGCTTGCGATATGAATAGTACACAATCTGGTATTACAAATGAACGATCAACATCTCTTTAGCACACCTTATACTTTCAATGGATAGCACTGGTGCGCTAAACATGGTTCATAGAAAAAGTTGTGCACTTACCCTTCAGTTGTCAAATTTCTACTGTTGCATGTTTACTACTATGCAAAGGCCTACATTTTGTAATTTATTTCAATAATCTAAGATTATGTACTAATGATCATATTTCTACTATTGCTAATGTATTATTAAAGCAATGTAATCTGAGGGAGATTATTCAGACTTTGGGGTAGATTTACCAATGTGCAGGCGGACATGATACACTGTAGCGGATAATGTCCGCCGCACATCGTTAAATGCCGACAGCATACCCTGTCGACATTGATCATTGCACAATATTTGGCACTCAACCCGATCGTATTGAAGCATGTACAAAGTTTAATATAATACAAGCGGTGTAGAGTTACATACATGTACATTTGTAAGCTTTGCAATGATAAAGAAGTACAATAAAACTTATTAAACAAAACAGAACATAGTGTGTCTTGTCTTATACGATCATTTATATCAGATATCACAGTCAAATCTCGTTAAGGTATTGGATTCTCACTATTATTGTCATGTTACTAGTTACCTGGGAGCATTCTCTACAGAAGGTGCTTAAGTAGACTAGGTCATTATTCCGCATACTCTGTCTAGTGGGTGGAGGAGCCCAGAGCAGTAAGGAGGTCCATAGGTATAACTAGATGGTGGGGCCAACATAGGGGGTGCTTTAAATTTGGTTGATAGGTACTCCTCCCAAGAGGCAGACAACAGTGCATATCTATATATCCCTGCAGTGGTAAGACCACTGCTTCTTAATTCTTGATTCCGGCAAGCCTGAAGGCTCACGTGGAATAAGCTGGTTGACAGCTAAATAAATCGGCCCCTTCACATCAAGGTCTATTTGTGCTTGATATCTTCAGTTTCTCTGGGCTGTGTTATCCTGACCTGCTGTTGAGCATCTGAAGCTGTGGTGTCTGATTACATTTCCTATTCCTTCTTGCTCATCTTCAGACATGTAATAAAATAGGTTGTGTTGAGAAAGGTGAACTAAAAGCCCATGGGCCTGATCAAAAACTGGCAACCATGGGAAGAAATCTTTCAAAATCTTTGGGGGCTTTTTTGAGCCCTGTATTGCAAAGTATGGCCTAATTTCCATTGAGGTGGTAAAGTTTGGAAACTGCTGGTAAAATATTTATCTCCATTAAACTCTATGGAGAATTTTTATGTTACCACCAGTTTCCAAACTTTACTACCTGAATGGAAACTAGGCCTATGTGTCTCTCCTTCACGTCCATAATCCTGCATAGTGATATAAACAGCACTCAAACTAAAATGTTTCTTTGTACAATTCTTTGAAGGGCATTGCTTTACTGATGAGACTTCTTAGATAATATTGCCAGAGCAGAGAGCTTTAGATCACTGAACACATATGAGTATTTTGTTGATACTTTAGTCACATTTCATCAGGACTTTGTTAGAAATACAAGCAATTATAAATAACTTTCAATAAAGCTGAAATTAATTGCATAATCTGGCTAAAGTCTGAGAAACTTATAAGAACTAAACCCCAGATTAACTATTATGAACAATAAAAAATTCACTTTTCCTTATAAACAAAATATTTCATGCTTGCTTTGTATTTCCACATCATTATGTCTAAATATTAACTGTGAGATACAATCTTTAAAAACCTTCCAGAGCTTGAAAATCACCGTCACAGGCTGCAAAGTCCTGATCCATTCAACAGACTACATGCATACTGAATATACAAAATAACTTCACAATTTTATGCAGGAGAGACAATTGTATTAGCCAATAAGAACACCGATATGTTGGTGTGCATTTTAGAGTGCATTAAACATAAAGGCCAAAAACAGAAGCCTTTAAATAGAACAGTCTAAAGCAGAGTCACTAATAGGTAGTTTATCTAGGTTCAAGCAAAGTGTATTTTGCTGGCATACAGCTATTGTATTGATCATCTGTATTTATAGGCCCAACTTGAACACTGATACATTTTAAAGCACTTTGTTTCACCTCATGAATGTCCTTTGCGTTTGCATTAATTGGGAAACGTTTTTTTTTCATGCAGCATAGAAAACTATTGTTTTGCAAATTTAAATATTCAAAAAAGAAACAAAAAAGTATTGTAAAATAAACAATTGTCCTCTAAAATAAATTAAAATATATATATTATGATGCTCGACAAAGATCTTGACAAATAGGGGTAGATTTATCATAGTGCGAACGGACATGATACGATGTAGTGTATCATGTCCGCTGCACATCGATAAATGCTGACAACATACGCAGTCTGCATTTATCATTGCACCAGCAGTTCTTGTGAACTGCTTGTGCAATGCCGCCCCCCTGCAGATTCGCAGCCAATCGGCCGCTACCAAGGGGTGTCAATGAACCCGATTGTATTCGATCGGGTTGATTTCTGTCCGCGGCCTCATAGCAGGCGGACAAGTTATGGAGCAGCGGTCTTAAAACTGCTGCTATATAACTTCTGTTTCCAGCGCGCCTGAAGGCTCGCGCGGAAACAGGGGCATCAAGCTCCATACAGTGAAAAAAAATAATATAGACATAAGAATTGGTGACCAAATTATTTAGAGACTGGTGTCCAGATATCTAATGCTTCGGGCAATAAGAGAGGAGAATAATATCACATATATAGGAGTTGGTATGATTATGGGGTGTTGCTAGTTAAATTATTAAATAAAACCATTGCGTTGAACCCCTGGGCACAATGGTTTTCCCTACCTCTTCCTGTACCTCTATCATTCAGACAACAAACTTGTTCCCATTATCTCCAAATACTTCACCATGCCAACCACCGACATAAAGTCGTCAATTTATCAAGCTCTAAAGACCGCTGCTCCATAACCTGTCCGCCTACTCTGAGGCGGCGGACAGAAATCAACCCGATCAAATGCGATTCGGTTAATTGACACCCCCTGCTAGAGGCCGCGAATCTGCAGGGTGCGGCATTGCACCAGCAGTTCACAAGAACTGCTGGGGCAATGATAAATGCTGACAGCGTATGCTGTCGGCATTTATCGATGTGCAGCGGACATGATACGCTACATCGTATCATGTCCGCTCGCACATTAATAAATCTACCCCATAGTCTACATTTCCATGAACACAGTATATTGACACCCATTTCAACATATCAATAAAATCAATTTCAAAGCTATTCCAATCAATAAGTTAAGTTGGCAATTCAATTTGAAAAAGCACCCACATTTCTTGAGTATTTGCATCACCCCAAAAAATTGCAGCAGATCTGGGCTTATGTATGTAACAAGATGAACAATAAAGCATTTCAAGCGAACATTCTATGACTGTGTGCCTGTTGTCGAAAAAAGAGCATTGAAACCAAATTGTTTTCACCTGCAGGGTTCACCTGCTGAAATAACTTTTAATGAATAATAAGAGATGCTTATTCAAAGGTTGCAGTAGTCGGTATCCCATGGTTATAGATACAGAGGATCATGCAATCTGGTAAGTTGAAAAGGAAAAAATAATAAAATCTGGATGCTAATTTGAATTTAACATTTCACTTGAAAGAAGCATTACAGCTCCTGTACTCTTTTTCAAATCAAAGCATGCAGCAGGACAAAAACCAAAGAGTCACCAAGAACCCAGGAAATGGATATTGAGAGAGCATCTACCTAGTCAGAGGACAAAGAAATTCAACACAAGATGATACGTTTTTCTGACAGATATTTTATACCACAAGAGGGACTCTCTCTTAAAAAGAACAGGGCCATGTCTACTGATTTCAACACACAGTCTTTCAGCCACAACGCAGGATGGCAAAATCGTGTAAAAGTATTTTAGATTGTGCAAAAAATGTAACTGTAAGTCAAAGTCTACATCCATCAAGTGCACAATTGTTGATTTCTATCAACATACACTGCAGCAAATGACTATGTTGTTAGAGATTCAGATTTTTAAAGGGATATGAAAACCAAATTTTTTCTTTCATGATTCAGATAGAGCATGCTATTTTAAGCAACGTTCTAATTTACTCCTATTATCAATTTTTCTTAATTTTTTTGGTATTTTTATTTGAAAAAGCAGGAATGTATAAGCTTAGGAGCCGGCCTATTTTTGGTTCAGCCCCTGGGTAGTGCTTATGATTGATGGCTAATTTTTTGTTCTGATTTTTGGTTTAGCACCTGGGTAGCGCTTGCTGATGGGCCGGCTCCTAAACTTACATAATCCTGCCTTTCCAAATAAAGATACCAAGAGAACGAAGACAAATTGATAATAGGAGTAAATTTGAAAGTTGCTTAAAATCGCATGCTCTGTCTGAATCATTAAAGAAAAAAATTTGGGTTTCATATGCTTTTAACTATAACATATAAAAACATTATTTTGAGTAAGACAGTTGTGACACTTAAAGAAATAGTGGAGAATATGTTAAATCATTTAAATCTGCAAATGTATTTTTATGTGAAAAAATTGTTAGATGATGCAAATATGTGCAAAGAAAATAGCAGTACCTTTAGTACTCTTACATCATCATCATCAGGGCCTTCACATAGCCTTCAAAATTCTCAGCTCAAATCAACTCCTAGCAGTACCTGGGCACCTGTCAGGGAGCTTGTGGGAAAAAGTCACCCTAGAATCCCGAATTTGTACAAATAATAAAAAAAAAACAAAAAAAAAACAATATATTAATATTGAGCAGAATTATCATATTAAAGACCAATGGAACACATAGGGCCTGATTATGAGTTAAGCGTGAGCAAAAAGGGGTTCGCAGGTGTCGGATGTTACTTTTATTAGTTGAATGTAAATGCGAACGCGTGAGTGCAATCGTAATTTATGCTAGAATGATTACCGCAAGCTCTGGTTAACTGTTATGCGAGTCAAAAAAATGTCACAAAACACATCACAAATACATTGAAAAGTACAGTTACACTCATTTAGCACTATGTGATAAAAATTATTTAAAAAAAACATTGCACCAAAACGTTATATGGGCTAAAAGATATGACGTCTCATGTCTAAAGATGTCTATATATATGTACTGTGTATATATATATATATATATAGTTATATATATATATATATATATATATATATATTATATGTGTGTACATATGTATTTATGTGTATTTATGTATTTACAGACATATATACACATATAAACACATAAATACATATGTACACATATATAGACATATATACGTTCATTGGAGCCCTTTGCAGTCAAGTAGATGAAAACATAAAAAACATATTTATGTAATATTCATTTTTAATAGTGTTATACTGTGTATATTCTATAAATACTGCAGAATATGTTTTATGTGTTTTTAAATAGATATTCATATATATCTGTATACATCTATACCTATATATAATTATCTATATAGTAGGGTGTTAGTTTTTCCCCCCACTTTTCTTGCTTCTTTGAATTCTATGGTGAATACGTTAACATGGTCATATTCTATCTTTTTGCGAGCATCGGGTTAGCGCTCGTTCAAAAACTTTTTACTTTTTTCCGATGCCCTATATCTAAATCATATTATTATTATTAACAGGTATTTCTAGAGCGCCAACTGATTCCGCATGGGCTATAAACATAGTTGGTATACAGGATAACATTTATAGCGATCAAATGGGTAGAGGGCCCTGCCGAGAGTTGCACTTTTGTAGTCGGCTCTTATGAAGGCGATCTACAAACAGCTCGGCTCATAGGCTTACATTCTAAGGGGTTCAAGGGGAAAGTGATGGAGTTAGGAAAGGTTAGTGTTGGTTGTATGCATCCCTGAATAGTAGAGTCTTTAGGTAGAGCTTGAAGCAGGTGAGGCAGGGAGTGAGGCAGGGAGTTCCACAGGATGGGGGCCAGTCTGGAGAAGTCCTGTAAATGGGAATGTGAGGAAGTAACAAGAGAGGAGGAGAGGAGGAGATCGGGAGCAGAGCAAAGGGGACGGGAGGGAGAGTATCTGGAGACAAGGTCTGAAATGTAGTGGGGAGCAGTGCAGTTGAGGGCTTTATATGTCAGCGTGAGGATTTTGTGTTTAATCCTGGAGGCAAGAGGAAGCCAGTGAAGAGATTGGCAGAGAGGTGCAGCAGATGAAGAGCGACGTGTAAGGAAGATAAGCCTGGCAGAGGCATTCATTATAGATTGTAAAGGAGCTAGGCGGCAGCTAGGTAGACCAGAAAGGATGGAGGTGCAGTAGTCAAGACAGGAAAGAATGAGAGAGTGGATTAAAATCTTAGTTGTGTCTTGTGTAAGGAAATTTCTAATTTTAGAGATGTTTTTAAGGTTGAAGCGGCAGGCTTTTGCCAAGGACTAAATGGGAGGAGTGAAGGAAAAGTCTAAGTCAAGTGTGACCCCAAGACATCGAGCATGCGGGGTAGGGGTAATGATGGAATTATCAACAGTTATAGAAAATTGCGGGGGTGGAGATTTTGGAAGAAGGGGGAAAAATAAGGAGTTCAGTTTTGGAGAGATTTAGCTTAAGGTAGTGAGAGGACATACAAGATGAGATATGAGAAAGACAGTTAGTGACACTGGTTAGTAAGGAAGGAGGTAGGTCTGGTGCAGAGAGGTACATTTGGGTGTCATCGGCATAGAAATGATATTGAAACCCGTGGGACTTTATTAAGGAACCTAATGATGATGTATAGATTGAAAAGAGAAGGGGACCGAGGACAGAGCCTTGAGCCTTGAGGTATCCCAACAGAAAGTGGTAACGGGGCAGAGTATGCTCCGGAGAAGGCTACTCTAAAGGTACGGTTAGATAGATAGGAAGAGAACCACAAGAGAGCTGTGTCACAGATGCCAAAGAATTGGAGGGTATGGAGAAAAAGAGGGTGGTCATCAGTGTCAAAGGCTGCAGACAGATCAAGGAGGATAAGCAGAGAGAAGTGGCCTTTGGATTTTGCTGTAAGACAATTGCTGTCTCTGTGGAGTGATGTGGACAAAATCCAGATTGCAGTGGGTCAAGAAGAGAGTATAGTGTACGGAAATGGGATAGACGTGCATATACTAGCTTTTCAATGAGCTTTGAGGCAAGAGGGAGTAGGGAAAGGACGGTAGTTGGATGGGGAGGTTGGATGGGGAGGTTGGATGGAGGGAAGTTTTTTTGAGGATAGGTGTGACCAGTGCATGTTTTAGAGATGAGGGAAAGATAACAGTGCTGAGGAAGAGTAAAATGTGTGTGAGTATGGGGATGAGAGTAGAAGAGAGGGAGGGGAGTAGCTGTGACGGGATAGGGTCGAGGGGACAGGTAGTGAGGTGGGAGGACAGTATAACGGCAGAAACGTCTTCCTCAGTAACAGGGGCAAAAGAGCTAAATTTAAGGGTATTTGGGTTTTGAATGCTTGTGAGCTTTTGAGGGGGTGGGAGATTGGTAGTAAGTTGAAAGGTGATTTCATTTCTGATGGAGTCAATTTTGTTATTGAAGTGGCTGGCAAAATCTTAAACTGAGAGAGAAGTTGTATTAGGAGGTGGGGGTGGGCGGAGAAGAGTATTGAACGTTGAAAACAGACGTTTTGGGTTAGAGGAAAGAGTAGATATGAGATTAGAGAAGTATTGTTGCTTATAAAGATTAAGGGCAGAATAGAAGAAGTTCAGCTGAGCAGTGTCGCTTAGCAGTACGGGAACATCTGCGTAGGTACCCTGTCAAAGGAGTATGCCAGGGCTGAGGATGAGAGTGTGGTTCTGAGCTAAGGTAGGAGGGGCCAGGGTGTCAATGACCGATGTAAGGGTGGAGTTATAGTGGCAGATAGATTGGTCAGGGCAGGAAAAGGAGGTGATGGAAGAGAGGAGAGGTTCGAGAGAGATAGTGAGCTGTTGCTGATCTAATGACTTAGTGCTTCTATGTATTTATGAAAAAATAGAACATATTCTGCTATGTGAAGAGCCTTGCAATGTAAAATATTCATAAATTATCTGGAGAACCTTATATACTTGGTTTACATAGCCTAACTCCATACATACCGATATATAAAATTGTTTATGATTTAACCCCTTGAAGACCAAGGACATGCCAGGCACGTCCTACAAAATACGAGGGAGGCGGGTGTGCGGCCCATCGCTGGAGCATTTCCTGTTCCTGGAGTGCACAGCAGAGTGCTGGAACACGTGAGGGGGCTGGAGCGTGCGCACACCCGCTACACAAGTGTAAAGGCAGGAGGGAGAGGGAAGGAGGGAGAGGGAGGGGGAAATAAATGATGGGAATGGGATCTGGGAGGGGGAGGGGGTAGGGTATTGAGTGGGGGCAGCTACACTACAGAAAATTGCCTTTTTTTATAAAAAAATAAATAAAACCCCGATTTTTTTAGCAAACTGGTTACTGGCAGACAGCTGTATGTACCCAAGATGGCGGCAAATAGGTAGAGGGGGAGGGCTAGAGAGCTGTTTGGGGGGGATCAGGGAGGTTGGGGGCTAAGGAGGGATCCAACACTGCAGAATATATATATATATATATATATATATATATAAAGCCTTTTATTTTAGTACTGGCAGACTTTCTGCCAGTACTTAAGATAGCGGGGACAATTGTGAGGTGGGGGAGGGAAGAGAGCTGTTTGAGGGGGATAGGGAGGGATCAGGGGGTGGGATGTGTCAGGTAGACATGTGCAATTCGGTTCGGAAATTCGGAAAATTCTGCATATTTGGAGATTCGGATCGAACCGAATTTCCGAATTAAAATACTGCTGAATTTACCGAATAAATCCGAATTAGTTCGGATTTATTCAGTAAATTCGGATGGACATGGATTACACTAGTATTGTACAGTATATTAGGTTCACTCTGCTATGGGTTACACCTAATCTACAGTACATAATACTAGTCTAATACACAGCACACATACCAAAATTCCGAATTTCCGAACCAAACCGAACCGAACCGAATCCAGACGAATTTTTTCGAATCCGAATAAATCCGAAACAATTTAATTCGAAGTTTTCCGAATTCCAATCGATCCGAAACGAAATTTGAAAACCTCCGAATCGATCCGAACCGAAACGAATTTGCACATATCTAGTGTCAGGTGGGAGGCTAATCTCCACACTAAAGCTACAATTTACCCTACAAGTTACCTAATTAACCCCTTCACTGCTGGGTATAATATAAGTGTGGTGCGCAGCGGCATTTAGCGGCCTTCTAATTACCAAAAAGCAATACCAAAGCCATATATGTCTGCTATTTCTGAACAAAGGGGATCCCAGAGAAGCATTTACAGCCATTTGTGCCATAATTACACAGGCTGTTTATAAATAATTTCAGTGAGAAACCAAAAATTGTGAAAAAGTTAACGATTTTTTTTATTTGATCGCATTTGGCGGTGAAATGGTGGCATGAAATATACCAAAATGAGCCTAGATCAATACTTTGGGTTGTCTACTAAAAAATATATATACATGTAAAGGGTTATTCAGGGATTCCTGACAGATATCAGTGTTAAAATGTAAATTTTGACAAAAAAATTTGGAAATTGCTACTTGTACTTATTGCCCTATAACTTGCAAAAAAACTAAAGAACATGTAAACTCAGGACAAAATTTAGAAACTATTTAGGTTGGGAGTTTTTCGGTGGTTGTAGATGCGTAAGAGATTTTGGGGGTCAAAGTTAGAAAAAGTGTGGTTTTTTCAATTTTTTCATCATATTTTATCATTTATTTTATAGTAAATTATATGATATGATAAAAATAATGGTATCTTTAGAAAGTCCATTTAATGGCGAGAATGAGGAAAATTACAGCTAAACACAAACACTGCAGAAGTGTAAAAATAGCCCTGGTCCTTAACGGTAAGAAATTGAAAAATAGTCTGGTCACTAAGGGGTTAAACAAGTGTGCCTGATTACCTCATATTGTATTGAGGTTTATACATGTGACTGGCTGTCCTCAGATTATATACTCCATTTATTTTATTAATAAACTGTATAATACCATTTCTGTTTTCTTTCTTTCTCTGTTTCCAACATTTAGTATCACTGAGGATACACAAGTGGGCTCTACCTTACTTCTGGAGGCAAGAAGTTTGTGGAAAAGACAAACAAGAAGTTTTTTTTTTATGGAGAAAGAAAAGGAGTGCTATATTACCCATGACCATAATCTCATTCTGATTGTGGTCTGGAGAATAATAAATCATTGCTTGAATGTTGTATTCAAAGAAAGGAAAAAATAAAGCAGGTGGTGCCGCCATATTGTAACTTAGGTTTCCTTCTCTGCTGAGGAATGGTTATAAATGGCTTACTAGACTATGCAACCAATGACGGTGTTGAATATAGCTGTGGGGCCTATGTATCAAAGGTCTTGCGGACCTTATCTGACAGTGCGTATCAGGTCCGCAAGACCTCGCTGAATGCGGAGAGCAATACGCTCTCCGTATTCAGCATTGCACCAGCAGCTCACAAGAGCTGCTGGTGCAACGCCGCCCCCTGCAGACTCGCGGCCAATGGGCCGCCAGCAGGGAGGTGTCAATCAACTCGATCGTACCTGATCGGGTTGAATTGTGGCGATTCCTGTCCGCCTGCTCAGAGCAGGCGGACAGGGTTATGGAGCGGCGGTCTTTAGACCGCTGCTTCATAACTGCTGTTTCTGGCGAGTCTGAAGATTCGCCAGAAACACGGGCCCACAAGCTCCATACGGCGCTTGATAAATGGGCCTCTATGTCTGAACTCTCATGTTTAACATAAACTGGAAATCCCACAATATTCAGAATTAAATTACAGGAAAGGAGAACAAAACAATATTGAAAGTATATTACAAACTCGTACATAAACATTCATACACTCTCTTACTCACACTCCTAAACATTCTCACACATTCACAAGAGAAACTGTTTTTATGAACGCTATGGCTATTTAATAGATCGTAGTGCAGGGAGCTAGCTGGTGATTTGTGGCCTCTTGTCATTGGCTTACCCAATGTGTTTAGCTAGCTCCCAGTAGTGCACTGTTGCTTCTGAGTCTTCCTATGTTTAATCTTCAATAAAGGATACAAAGAGAACTAAGCAATTCGACTATCCCTTTAAAATGCATCCAGTTCAGCACTTTTCACCCCTATTACTGCTTTCTCTAAAGCCACATCAATGCTTCTTTTGTCATATGCAATTGTGAGAGCTGTTACTGAATTTAAGAGACATATACAACATTCCAATATAAGGATTTCTGGCTCAAGTGAGTATAATACACATAAACAGGGGATATTGAAACAGCTGAATCAGCTACAGTATAAGAAGTTTTATTATATAAATGCTGTCTTGAGGTTCATGCGTAAGAATATGATTTTAAAATGTCCTTACTAACTTTTATGGATGCAATTTCTTTTATATTTTATTGGGACCATACATAATTGCGGATATTAATTTTATAATAATCATAATTAAAGGGACTTTCTATTGAATACATTAAAGGGACAGTTTAGTCCAAAATAAACTTTCATGATTCAGATAGGATGCAATTTAAACCAATTTTGCTTTGTTCTCTTGGTATTCTTAGTTTAAAGCTAAACCTAGGAGGATGTCTAAGCCCTTGAAGGCCGCCTTTTCTCTCAGGGCATTTTGACAGTTTTTCACCACTAGAGGGTGTTAGTTCATGTGTGTCATATAGATAACACTGTGCTCACGCACGTGGAGTTCCAGGGAGCCAACTCTGATTAGCTAAAATGGATGTCTGTCAAAATAACTGAAATAAGGGGGCAGTTTTGCAGAGGCTTAGATACAAGACAATTACAGTGATAAAAAGTGTATTTATATAACTGTGTTGGTTATGCAAAACTAGGGAATGGGTAATAAAGGGATTATCTATTTTTTTAAACAATAAAAAATCTGGTGTAGACTGTCCCATTAAATAGTTTGTTTTGAAAGTGAATTTTATTTTTTATTTAATTATTCTCTCAATAATTGCAAGGGTCCAGGAACTAAGGCAGCAAAGCTGCCCAAACCATGATGCTCCTTCCACCATCCTTCAAAGTTAGGATGAGGTTTTGGTGTGGAGTGTCCGTTCAACTTCAGCTCTTTGTGCTCGTAAACATTTTTCGCTTGTGCGCTAACCCGATGTGCACAAAGAGCCGGTAGTTAGAATAGCGTGACTGCATTAATGTACTCCCCCATAGACTTCAATGATTTTGGAGGAACAAGTATAGAGTGAGTGCACCTAGTGTGTGTATATTTAGAGATAAATAATTTTTATCTAAAGAAATAGTTTTTGTAACCTCGCTCTGTACCCTACAATAATTGACAGTTGTTCCTTCAAACGACTGTCTAATAAATGAAACGTGAATTAACCAAGGTGAGGGGAGCTTATGGTGTGGGTTAAGAAAGTTGTGTCAGAGTGTTTTTCACTATGTGTATTATCACAGTAGAAATGAAAATAAAAGTAATGAAGCTTATATATAGATAGTATTTATTTAAAACACTTAAAACAAGTTAGAATTGTAAGTATAGAGCTCTAATACTTTAAAACATTAAAAACAATATACAATTAATATAAGGACAACATTGGAGACTTAAGAACAGTCTTTTTGATTTGTTTTCAATTTGTTCATATAGTCTGATCAATTAATTTGATTGAATTCGTTTTTTGTTGTTTAGAAAGTTTTTATATGAATGTTTTACTTTTACTCACGTTTTTGTCTTGGATAAAAAACTTTTAAATGGCCTTAATATATGTCCAGGATAGGCCGTTGAGGAGACAAAAGTAAATAGATGACAGTCTTATGTTTAAGACGCTCTTTATCTTAAAAGGTCAAAAATTGCAACTTATGAAAAGAAAAATTGTAACGTTGTTTCAAATTTTTGCAAGTCTTTTAAGAGGAGAGACAATTGGTGTTTCTATATTGGATATATCTGGAGAAATCGATGTGCTTAAGGTTTCTTTGCCAATTTCACTTGTAGATGTGGTGTTTGATATTTGATAAAAGGAAGGACTCGTTGGTCTCCGAGACTTTTTACCCTGTTTTTGGTAGATTTGATGTATAGGGTTTGCAGGAGTCTCTAGGAGGCTTGTAGTGTTTGTTGGTATTTGGGTCTTTGGTTAAAATCGTGATCGTTGGTCTCTGAGACTGTTTACCCTATTAATATGGTGAATTTGATGTTCAGGGTTTGCTGGAGTCTCTAAGAGGCTTGTGGTATTTCTGGATGATATTATCTTGGATCCTGATATCAGTTTCAGATACAGGTAAATTTACTTTGAGGTTCTGAGGACCGGGACAATTTTATCTGTCCGTAGAGGTTCTTTGTAGTGAATTGCTTCTTTTTTGCGTTTGTCAGCGTTCAAACGTTAGTTATGATGAATCCGCTTATAAGTTCAACATCCCACAGTGTGGGCATATAGCATCAAAAGAGGGTGCACACTCAGGAGGGCAAATCTACGCGTTTCGGCGGGTGCCTTTATCAAGATGCCTCTGAGAGTGTTCGCGGTCATTTTTAAAGGTGTAGGTGAGTAGTGATTGGTCAATTTGTGACCAATCCTAGCTCCAATTTTTAGAGCATTTTTTTCACATTTATTAGCGTGTATTACAAGATAGACAAGTTGTTAGTGATAAGTGTTAAACAGTTTGAAATATTTGGAATGTGATCTAATGCTTTATCTGGTGAAATTTGTGAGTGTGCCCTCTTACTAAATTGTTGTTTGATAAAACAAAACAATGGGATATATGTAATCAGGTAATGTGATCACTTGGGAAAAAGGTTGAGATATAGTGCTAATCTTAGCTCTGTTTTAGATGCTTGTAGTTTGGAGTCTCAGGTATTTTTGTTCTTTATGGAACTTTTGTTGAAGTCCATTTTAATATAATATTATGACAATATTTTTTCAAATGTATATATAAGCTTCATTACTTTTATTTTCATTTCTACTGTGATAATACACATAGTGAAAAACACTCTGACACAACTTTCTTAACCCACACCATAAGCTCCCCTCACCTTGGTTAATTCACGTCCCATAGACTTCAATGAACTGAGAAAAGAATTAAAAAAACTAATACTGTACTCGTGTGCTAACCCAAATCGCCATCGCCCCTACTCTAATAACTCCTAAAACTGCACATAGCCCAGCGCAAAGTACCCCAACACACTATTAACCCCTAAACCACCACACCACCACATCGCAAAGTACCCGCTACAATATTAACCCCTAAACTGCCACAACCCCATCACAAAATACTCCTCTACAGTTAACCCATAAACTGCCACACCTCTCATCGCAAAATACCCCTTTACACTAATAACTCCTAAACCGCCAGAATCACCAGACCAACCTACACTAATAACCCCTAAACCACCACAACCCAAATCACAAAATACACACTAACATCTAAACCCCCTAACCAGCTAACCCCCTATCCTAACACCCTCTTAGTTATCCAAAAATTAACTAACCTTACCTGAAAGAAAAACAAAACTAACATTACATGAAAAAAAAAATAACATTACATGAAAAAAGAAATACTAGCATATTTTACAAGTAACCCCCCAGCCCCCAAAAAAGGATAACTAAAACAACATAATCTAAAAATTGCTATTTTGGCATTAGAATGGCATAAATCTCTTTTGCTGCCCAAAAAAACCCCTTTTCTAAAAAGAATAAAAACCCACCCAAAAATATACTATCAATAAACCCCAAAGACTGTACTCACCAAAGTTGAATCCGGCTCCTACGTGGCGGCAGTGGTCCATCTTCATCGGTCCTCTATCTTCATCCATCTTGCATAGAATGAAAGCTTTTCTATTGGCTATTTTGAATTTGAAATTGAAACTCAGCAAATAAGAATGCAAGGTTGTGTGGCGGGTGACCACATGAAGAGGACATCGGGGATGTAAGATAAGAAGGAAAGAAAATGGATGAAGATATAAGAACGCCGCTGGGATGAAGATAGTCCACCGCCACCGGGGTAAAGATGGACCGCCACATGGAAGAAGATGGGCTGCTGCTGTCGAGATGAAGATGGACAAACACCGCCCCGTAGAAGCTGTATTCAACTATGGTGAGAAATGATAGGATTTTTTTTGGCCAGCAAAAGAGCTAAATGCCAACCAAATGCCCTTTTCAGGGCAATTTTTAGAGTATTTTTATTTAGATAGCCTTTTTTTTTGGGTGGGGGGCTACTTGTATTGTAGGATGGGTTAGTAAATCACTTTAGGACAATGTCCTACAAAAAGACCTTCTAAGAGCTATTGCTATAGTTTATTTTAGTGTTAGTATAGGGTTTTTTTTTATTTTGGGGTGTTTTTTTTAAGTGGGGCTTTAGTTTTATAATAGGCATAACAGGTTTTTTTATATATTTGGTATTTTTTTTTGTGTGAATATTTTTTTATTGAGGTTGTTAGTAGATATACAGGTTTCATAACAAATATAAAACGCAGTAGTCGTTATATTATTGTGTCACTAAGATATGTAAATAGGCAGATCCAACACATACAGCACAACAGTGACTAAAAACACATAGAAATATACAATTATATTTGTATATAGCAAAAGAAATCAAAACCTCTTTTTTTTTTTTATATGAATTGTTCCTCACACTCTTCGAAGGGTCAGTCTTGAACCCAGGAAAACCAAAATAACACTTAGAGGAACTCTAATGATACAGACGGTCACTCTTGGACCTTGACAATATAGTAACTAGAATAATAGAAAAAAAGAGAAAAAGGAATATAGTTAATAATGTAAAATGATTTCCAAGTATACAAGTGAGAAGACACTTAAATGCAGCAGAGCATTACAACAAGATATTTAACTGTATCAACTGTACCTTATTCAGGGCTTATATATGCAAACCTAATTCAACAAGTAGACGATTGCTCATTACAAATATTATTTTCAAACCTTGCAGCTAAGAGTATGTGAAAACATGCTGTAGTATCAACAGTTAGGGGTAACTACTATTGAGGAAAAGGCACAACTATGTAATAGGAAAAAATATATGAACTATTAGCATAAGTGTTTTATAGTTAAAACCTCTGTTCTACGGTTTGAATATCAAGTGGGTATTATGTGATGATAAACCAGGAAGCTCGGTGAGTTAGTAAATAAGCTATGGTATTATTACCTCCTCTGGTATGTTCATGTAAGTGGAGACTCTCCGTACCTCCCAATAGGTCTGTAAGTATAGAACTTATGATAATGCTGACTTCTGCTATGTGTCCCACTGCCCCGGCTGCAGGCAATAGAACCAAGCTTTGTGCATAGGAAATGGTGGGGTCAATGAGCACTACAAAATTTGGTTGCAAATAATATGACCTAAATAGTAAAATTATTTAGAGAGGAGTTTAGCAATAGTAATATCTTATTAAATACCCATGAAGTATTCATACATTAATGCCATTATGAAGCCAAACCATATGTTGTGTAAGTTGAGAAGCATCACATATTATAGTACATAATAAAAACTATTTGCCATGAAACCTCACTATATATTGTGCAGTGGTACTGGAAACGAATCCATTACAGTTTGTTTCTCTAATTAGCACCTAAGAGAGAATGAGTCTTGAAATATGTGAACAAAGCCAAATTATATGACATATATATTAATTCCAGTCATTTGTTGAAATATAATAGTCAAGTAAAGTATTTTACAAAGGTACACAGGTCTGTAGTAAACTGCCCCAGGCATGTAACAATCAATAAGGAACTAAGTAGAACTAGAACAAAAAGAAGAAGCTTAGCCATTGAATAAATATAGATAGTACATTCATGAGTAGAACAGATCTATAACCAATATATAAAATAGTTGTCCTTATAGCTCCTATATTGCAGATCTCATATGAACTAGACATAGGAGTCAATTTATCAAGCTCCGTACGGAGCTTGATGCCCCATGTTTCCGACGAGCCTGAAGGCTGCTGCTTCATAACCTGTCCGCCTGCTCTGAGGTGGCGGACAGAAATCAATCCAATCGAATACGATCGGGTTGATTGACACCCCCTGCTAGCGGCCGATTGGAATGATAAATGCCGACAGTGTATGCTGTCTGCATTTATCGATGTGCGGCGGACATGATATGCTACATCGTATCATGTCCGTCCGCACTTTAATAAATTGACCCCATAAACTTTAGTCCCTGACCCTCATACAGTCTAGTATATTCTTCGATATTCTTAAGGTCAAACGTTCCATCATGGTAGAGTTCATGGTTTAACATCAAGTAGGCAAAAATAGGTAGCTAAGAGTCAACTGCAAGGAAGAAAATTGTAAATTTCACTTTAGTTTAAATCTGCCGGTTGATGAGTTAACCAGACTATTACAAACAAGCAATCTAACTCACTCCAGATTTAATTAGCAGCAATATTGGTTGGGTGCCACCTTCGCCAGTCGAGTACAGACTCCATCATAATTGGTTTGCAGCTGCTTTGCATTAAGTTGCAAAAAGGATGTGTGAGCCCCAGCGAGTGGAGTCCGCTAGCGTACCACCTGTGTGGTCGCTCAGTGACTTTGCATTGGCCGCTGATAAGATGGAAATCTTCTTTCAGTATGATGTGCTTTTTAGGATTAGGGCTGGCACCTTGTTCCTCCGAACATGGAGCCTCAGTCCCTTGTGGTATGGAAGAGTCAGCTCTGAGCTTGTTCCTCTCCTGTGAGGCCGGATGTTTCCGGTTCTGGTGTACCTGCAAGTCGCACTGTTCTGAAACATCCAAGTAGGTATGGGGTGTAGCTATGGAACCTTTTATAGAGGTAGGGGAAAATGCGAGCCTGATCTCCGTAGTGAGCGATGCTGTGTAAATATCTATTCGTTCTATCAGCCGGTCTGATCAAGTCTCTAGTGTTAGTCGCCATGGCCCAATCAGTATTTCAAAGTCTCTTCATTTGTAATTGCATTGTCTGTTAAGTCGATGAAATGAGTTTGCAGAAATAAAAACTGCTTCTTTAACCAGGGGTCCGGGGGGGGATGTGATGCGGGAGTTCTGGCCCGTGATGTAAGGAAATCTCTTAGGATAAGGCACCCATGATAACAAAATGGTTTTCCTTACCGTGTGGCTTTTCTGAGATAGAGAAAATTACCGTAAACCAGTGGTACAATCACTGTCTGACTATCTGTTTTCTGCAGCAGCTTCAAGGATATTCAAGTTCTTGGGTCTGTTAGTTGAGTTTAGAAGCTTTGTTAATGAGTTAAACCTTGAAGTTAGTTAACAGAGTCAGGAGCTACTCTAGAACACGACAGACCGCTTTGGCAGTTGACTCCGTCCCCCTGGTAATTTGTTTTTTTAATGTATTTTTTTTTAGTAAGGTTAGTTTTTTTTGTGGGTAAGCAGTGTACTCACTCATATGGTGGTGATCCCATAGGGGGTTACACAGGTCCCTCACTCCTTCGTATCAGACACTTGACTTACTGTCAAGGCAGCTTGCTTAATACTCACACAAACTCCATGTCCGTCTACAACACGCAGCTGAGCTTTTGTACCTCAGGTGTTCGAATTTAGCCGCTCACGTGGTACAAGTTTGGGCCTTCTCATTCTCTGTTACTCCAACCAACAGGAAGGGGAGAAAGGGTTCAACTGCTACCTATAGAACCAATCCTAGGATCTCATCATGGAGCTGTAGTGCAGCTATTGGAGCCGGAGCTCAACCTGCTAACTGGCATAGGTAAATTGCAAAGAGGAAAACAACACAGGGAGCCCCAGTAATTTATACTAAACTTTTATTTTGCCAACGAATAAACAAATAAAATTACAAAAGTACAATGTGAAAAAGGTGCAAGTAGGACTTGTTCGTAGCAAATAGTCCCTAGGTCTGCAGAGAGGCTGATGCGTTTCGGCTGACTGGCATAATCATAGCCCCATAGGCTGTTTAAAAACACAATAATATAAGCCTGATTGGCGAAACAATTTAAAGACATAGGGAAATTGCTCTTTTCTTAAAGTGGTATAGTTTAAATTACAATAAAAGATACATAAAAGGAAAATTTGTTGCTAAATTAAATACAGACTCACTGTTATTACACATTCTACTGGATACATGAGTTTATTAATATTTAAGTAGCAACAAACAATGCGCTAACAAAAGACTTTAAGTATTAATTTAACATTACTTATTACACTGAGCTAGCAAATACTATGCACAAAATTATCTGATATGAACAATAACAGAATGTGAGTTAGGTGACATTTTTGAAATACCAAATATATATTACATACTAAATATAATCATGGAAAATATGCACTAGGATGGACGTATATACACTCTTCCCTGAATTTATATATTACTATTAGAACTGGATGTGTATGGAAAACACTCTTTAATTTTTACATTTTTTAACGCAAAATATTGATTAAGTCATATTCAGAACTGAGACCCAGGGGCACCTACGTTATCAATCTGAATATCAATCAAATACTTCTCTTGTTGTGACAGAAATCTATCTCCTCCTCTTTTCTGTTTCTTAATGCCCTCAATAGCCATCCACCTAAGTGAGGAATCTTGTTTGTTTTGTTTTCTTGCAAAGTGCTGTACCAATGATGTGCTGCATTTTCCAATATTCATTGTAGAAAATTATAGTGAGGCCTAGCCTACATATTGGAGTTTACATGCAGCACACCACAGGAGGTATATAACATACAGTAAGTGGACCTGCAGTTCAAAAAGGCATTGACCTGAAAGTTCTCTCCTGTGTTGATTGACTACTTAGACATCAGGATATTGAAAGAGGGACATACCTTAGGCTACAGACCCCTCTATATCAGTAGGAGACGTACAGGAATTTACTAATCCTGCCCATTATCTGCCATCCACCCAATTTGAAGAGGGATCTAGCTAAGTCTCAATTTAAGAGTGTTGTTAGAAATAACACAGACCAACATATGAAAGAGCAACAGTTAATTTAGATGAATTACAGATTTGAGGAGAGGTGTTATGAAATAAAGTATTTGAAAAAAAACATGTGAGGAAGCAATGGGATAACACAGGAGCAAGCCTTAGCAAAGCACGTTGAGAAATCAGTGCAGAAATATACCCCAAAGTGTCTTTTCCCCAGATTTTACAGTCATTGGGACATTTTAACTAAAATACATCTTTACCTTTTGGATCTATGGAACCACAGAGGGTGGTTTATAGGAGGGAACAATCACTTAAAGATATGCTATTACACTGTGACTTTAGCCCCAGTTATACTCCTGTCAGGGTTCCAGGAATCAGACTGAGACGAGAAGTGCAAAAATAATCACACCTTTATTAATAGCAAAAAATAATAAAAAGTCCACAAGTCAAATAACAAGCCAGGATTCAAAACCAGAGCTGGTAGTCAGACGAGCCGGGTCAGGAGCCAAAGCGAATAGTCAGACGAGCCGGAATCAGGAACAAGGAAAACAGCAGAGTCAGGAACAAGCCAGGGATCAGGAACCAGGAAGGACGTCAGGCAGCCAGGTAATACACAGGAACTCTCACAAACAGGTCTGAGACAACGCAAAGGCAAAGCATACTAAACAGAGGCCCTTTAAATAATAAGTGATGGCATCACAATTCTGAGACTGAATCCTGTCTCACATGGATGATGCACACCAGTCTGGCCATAAAAGGAAGTGCAGGAAATGAGTAACATCCCCCACAATGCACCATAGTCAGGAAGAGAGGTGAGTAAAATGGCTGCCAGCAGCACATGGCAAACACAACAGGGAAAAAACCCTGACATCTCCTAAGGCCAGGGCCGGATTGGGTCGCCAGGATACCGGGAAAAATCCCTGTGGGCCGGCAGCCGGAGGGCTGGCAGGGACAGCTGCAGTGTGCACGCTCCACTTCTAACTGTATTCTGCGCAAAGGGCAAGTCAGTGCACCGCTGGTTCCCTTAGCCCCACCCACACTGAGAACCTGTAGGCCACTTCTTTAATTTGAGCGGCTGTTCAACTGTGAGTGACATCATGTGGGACTCACGCGATCAGGGATCGAGAATAGAGCATGGTCAGGTGCACAATAAAGGTAGGTTATCATAAATGTTCTGATAAAGTTTTACAAGACTCGTTTTTCACGTTTTTCACGAGTTGTAAAAGTGTATCCCTATTAATATCCCCCACGGATCAGTACTGGGCCCTGTTCTTTTTAATATTTTTATACTTGGAGCAAGGATTAAATAGCGACATCTCTATTTTTGCAGATGATACTAAGTTAAGTAAGGTCATTAGGTCAGAGCAGGATGAACTTTCATTACAAAGGGATCTGCAAAAATTAGAAATATGGGCAAGTAAATGGAAAATGAGATTTAATATGGGAAAATGCAAGGTTCTACATTTTGGAAGTAAAAATAAGCAGGCAACGTATTTTTTAAATGGGACAAGACTTAGCCAAACAGAGGAGGAAAGGGATTTGGGAGTAGTAATAGATAATAAGCTAAAGATGGGTGCACAATGCAAGGCAGCGGCTTCAAAAGCTAATAAGATACTAGCATGTATTAAAAGAGGCATTGATTCAAGGGAGGAAAGCATAATTCTGTCACTATATAAACCCCTGGTAAGACCTCACCTTGAGTATGGAGTGCAGTTCTGGGGACCAATCGCAAAAAAAAGATATTGCAGAACTAGATAAAGTTCAGAAAAGCGCCACAAAGCTAATAAGGGGAATGGAGAATTTAACCTATGAGGAGAGGCTAGCCAAACTGGGTCTGTTTTCTTTAGAAAAAAGGCACTTGAGAGGTGACATGATTACTTTATATAAATATATTCAACCTCTCCTCTCTTCCATCCCCTCCTTTTCCTGCCCTGACCAATTTATCTTCCACTTAAACTCCACTGTTACATTGGTCCTTGACAATCTGGCCCCACCTACCATAGCTCGGAAATCACACACTAATCCTCAGCCCTGGCATACTCCTCTGACACAGTACCTACGCAGATGTTCCCATACTACTGACTGACACAGGAGAAAATCTTAAAGCTTAGCTGACTTTCTTCACTATAAGTGCATCTTGAACTCTTACTATTCTGCCCTTAATCTTTATAAGCAACATTACTTTTCTACTCTTATCTTTACTATTTCTTCACACCCAAAACGTCTGTTCTCCACGTTCAATACTCTTCTCCGCCCACCCCCACCTCCTACTACAACTTCTCTCTAAGCTAAAGATTTTGCCAGCCACTTCAATAACAAAATTGACGCCATCAGAAATTAAATCAGCTCTCAACATACTACCAGTCTCCTACCCCTCACAAGCTCACAATCATCCAAAACCCATATAGCCATAAATGTAGCTCTTTTGCCCCTGTTACAGAGGATGAAGTTCCTGCCCTTATACTATGCTCTCACCTCACTATCTATCCCCACGACCCCATCCCCTCACAGGTACTCCCCTTCCTCTCTTCTACCCTTACCCCTATACTCACACACATCTTCAACCTCTCTCTCAGCACTGGTATTTTTCCCTCATCTCTAAAGCATGCACTGGTCACACCTATCCTCAAAAAACCTTCTGTCGATCCAACCTCCCCATCCAACTACCACCCTATTCCTCTACTCCCTCTTGCCTCAAAACTTATTGAAAAGCTAGTATATTCACGTTGTTCTTATTTCCTCATATTAAACTCCCTCCTTGACCCACTGCAATCTGGATTTTGCCCCCATCACTCCACAGAGACAGCAATTGTTAAGGTTACCAACAACCTACAGCAAAATCCAAAGGCCTCTTCTCTCTGCTGATCCTCCTTGATCTGTCTGCAGCCTTTGATACTGTCAACCACCCTTTTTACTGCAAACCCTCCAATCCTTCGGCATTTGTGGCACAGCTCTCTCGTAGTTCTCTTCCTATCTGTCTAACCGTACCATTAGCGTAGCCTTCTCTGGGGCATCCTCTGCCCCGTTACCACTTTCTGTTGAGGTACCGCAAGGCTCTGTCCTCGGTCCCCTTCTCTTCTCAATCTACACATCATCTTTAGGTTCCTTAATAAAGTCCCACAGGTTTCAATATCATTTGTATGCTGATGACACCCAAATCTACCTCTCTGCACTAGACCTATCTCCTTACTTGCTAACCCGTGTCACTAACTGTCTTTATCATCTCTCATCTAGGATGTCCTCTCACTACCTTAAGCTAAATCTCTCCAAAACTGAGCTCCTTATTTTCCCCATTTCTTCCAAAACCTCCACCCCCCATTTCTCTATAACTGTGGATAACTTCATCACTACCCCTACCCCACATGACCGTTGTCTTGGGGTCACACTTGACTCATCTTTCTTTCACTCCTCACATTCAGTCCTTGGCTAAAGCCTGCTGCTTCCACCTTGAAAACATCTCTAAAATTAGACATTTTTACTTACACAAGACTCAACTAAGATTTTAATCCACTTTCCCATCCTTTCCCTTCTTGACTGCTGCAACTCCATCCTCTCTGGTCCACCTAGCTGCCACCTAACTCCTTTACAATCCATAATGAATGCCTCTGCCAGGCTCATCTCCCTTACACATCACTCTTCATCTGCTGCATCTGCTCTCTGCCAATCCCTTCACTGGCTTCATCTTGCCTCCAGGATTAAACACAGACTTCTCACTGTGACATACAAAGCCCTCAACCGCACTGCTCCCCCCTACATCTCAGACCTTGTCTCCAGATACTCTCCTTCCTGTCCCCTTCACTCTGCTCTGCTCTCCTCCTCTCTTGTTACCTCCTCACATTCCCGTTTGCAAAACTTCTTCAGACTGGCTCCCATCTTGTGGAACTCTTTGCCTCGCTCCACATGTATGTAGAGATTTGTTGTGTATACACTTTTTATTTCATGTTATTGTTTTACAGTTGGCCTGTCCGGGTCTCTGTGATTCAGACTTCGTCATGGAGGATCCTTAGTTGGCAGAGCTATGCAATATGAATATATATATATATATGTTTATATATTGGTAAGAGGTTTGTTTTTTGTTTTTCTGAGGATGGGGTAACCCTTAAAATGTTTAATTAGCAAAGTGAGTATTTCATAAATCTGGAGAGTACTTTCTTGTTTAGATTATATAAAATATATATATATACACACACACATATATATATATATATACACATGCACACATACACACACATATATATATATATATACATGCACACATACACACACATATATATATATATATATATATATATACACACATGCACACACACACACATATATATATAATATATATATATATATATATATATATATATATATATATATATATACGCACTATCTAAAATGACATTTTAGTTTTAGTCATCTGAATTGTTTTCGTTTTAGTCTAGTTTTAGTCGATTAAATCTCCAGTAGATTTTAGTCGACTAAAATCAAAGGGGTTTAGTTAAAGTGTAATGCATTATTTAAGCATTTCTCTATAATTTGCAAACTGTTCTCTGTTAATAATTAAAACAAGTATCAAGTAACTCAATACAACAAAAAGTTTATGCAGCTAGCACAGGCACAGCATAACTTAAACCCGTACTCGTAGGTTATTCTTATTTCTATAGGTAGAATCAATTGATTGTTCACAGATTTGAAAAATTTTCGGCAATAAAATTAACACAGCTCTATAAATTCCAAACTCATTATATACTCCTGGAGTAAAGGTTTATTAACCTGTTTTTATTTATGGTATTAAGGTTTGAACATGCAATACAGATTGAACTGTTGTGGTATATAACATGTCTTTATCTTAAAATTAAATAAAACCAAGTTTTGTAAATAAGCAAGAAGATAGCCTTGGTTTTTTTATTTTACAAAAGAGCAGTAATTAGATATGGATTGATAACACCATGCATAAAGTGTGAATTTTGACAGCAAATTTTGATTTAGTTTGATTTAGTTTAAGTCATAGTCTGTTGACTAAAATGCCATTTTACTTTTAGTCATATTTTAGTCATTAGAATTTCTTTAGTTTTATTGCAATTTTAGTCTAGTTTTAGTCGACAAATTAACACTGGAGTGGTGTGTAAAGCACTTTGCCACTGGACTCTGAAGTAGTGGAAATGTGTTCTCTGGAGTGAAAAATCACGCTTTTCTATCAGGAAGTCTGATGGATTAATGTGGGTGTGGCAGATGCCAGGAGAACCCTACCTACTGGAATGCATAATGCCAACTGTAAAGTTTGGTGGAGGAGGGATAATGATCTGGGTCTGTCTTTCAGGGTTTGGACTAGATCCCTTAGTTCCATTGAAGGGTAATCTTAAAGGGATACTAAACCAAATGTTTTTCTTTCATGATTGAGATAGAGCATGCAATTGTAAGCAACTTTCTAATTTACTCCTATCATCAATTTTCCCTCGTTCTCTTGATATGTATTTGAAAAGCAGGAATGCAAGCTTAGGAGCCGGACCACTTTTGGTTCAGCATCTGGGTTGCGTTCGCCGATTGGTGGCTAAATGTAGCCAATCAGCAAGCGCTATCCAAGGTGCTGAACCAAAAATGGTCCGGCTCTTAAAGGGACACTGTACCCAAAAAAAATATTTCGTGATTCAGATAGAGCATGACATTTTAAGCAACTTTCTAATTTACTCCAATTATCAAATTTTCTTCATTCTCTTGGTATCTTTATTTGAAATGCAAGAATGTAAGTTTAGATGCCGGCCCATTTTTGGTGAACAACCTGGGTTGTCCTTGCTGATTGGTGGATAAATTCATCCACCAATAAAAAACTGCTGTCCAGAGTGCTGAAACCAAAAAAAAGCTTAGATGCCTTCTTTTTCAAATAATGATAGCAAGAGAACGAAGAAAAAGTGATAATAGGAGTAAATTTAGAAAGTTGCTTAAAATTGCATGCTCTTTCTGAATTACAAAAGAAAAAATGTGGGTACAGTTTCCCTTTAAGCTTACATTCCCCTTGTTTTAAATAAAGATACAAAAAGAACGAAGAAAAAATTATAATAGGAGTAAATTAAAAAGTTGCTTAAAATGGCATGCTCTATCTGAATCATGAAATAAA
Organism: Bombina bombina; assembly: GCF_027579735.1. Lineage (NCBI taxonomy): Eukaryota > Metazoa > Chordata > Amphibia > Anura > Bombinatoridae > Bombina > Bombina bombina. The sequence continues at coordinate 762,807,409 of NC_069502.1, read as the reverse complement.
TAAATTTGGGTTTAGTGTCCCTTTAATGCCACAGCATACAAAGACATTTTATACAATTGGGTGCTTACAAGTTTGTAGCAATAGCTTGTGAGTGCCCTTTTACTGTTCCAGCATGACTGTGCCCCTGTGCAAAGACATGGTTTGACAAGTTTGGTGTGGAGAAACTCGAGTGGCCTGCACAGAACCCTGACCTCAAGCTTATTAAACACTTTTGGCATGAATTAGTATGCCAACTACAAGTCAGACCTTCTCTCTAAAATCAGTGCCTGACCTCACAAATTTTGGCTGAATGGGCACAAATTCCCACATACACACTCCAAAATCCTGGGGAAAACCTTCCCAGAAGAGTAACAGCTTCAAATCTATTATAGCTGCAAAGGTGGAGCAAATGCTATGCCTATGGTTTTGGAATGGGATGTCCAGCAAGCAACATCATATAGGTATGATGGTCAGGTGTCCACATACCTCTGGCCATGTGTCAGTATATATATATATATATATATATATATATATATATATATATATATATATATATATATATATATATATTTATATATATATATATATATATATATATATATATATATATATACACACATACATAACTTTCTTCAGCGTATCAGATTAATTTAAGGTCATGATGAGGGAAACTAGCGTTTATAAAATTGGCAATCATTTCCACATGCTTTAAAATTCTCTAAAATATAGATATAGCTAAACGAAGAAAATGAATAACATAATGCCTAAAGATTACTTTTCGTGGAAATGAAATTTATATAATTTATCATTGTGAATATACAGTATTTATTAGTATTTTCAGTATAGGAAGCTACCAGGAAGCAAGGAGGTGTGTCAGGTACAGCAGTGCTCTGTGGTGTGTTAGATCACATTACATATTATTAGTATATATATAAAATTATAAAGCACTATAGTGGTTTTATAAAGAAGGTTACAGACGAAAGTGACACATTCAGCAGAGTCTACCAATAGCTTTTAATGGTCCCACCCACATGTATGGCAATAACCCATAGCAGCAGTCCTATCCCCGGCTAGCTTTACAGCACAACCATTAGGGCTGCACCTCACACACCGCCTCCCGGCTGCACACACAGTAAGACCAGCTATTCTATTGGCTGTGGCGCTCGCTCTAACCACGTCCCTGCCCAGCTGTGTGAGCCTTTCGTCTGCAGAGGGGCTCGGGGCAGCATGGGTGTGCGACATTGACATCGGGCCCCGGGTATCAGAACAGCGCTTGGAGGGACCCAAATGCCCAGAACAGCCAATGCGACATCTGCTTCTGCTTTTCCTGTGTCCCTGCGTGATAGGGGTTGTGTTTCACCTTTGGCTGCACAACTTCTCAGGTAGTCCCTCTTACTGTGTGTAGCACATCCTGTAACCTGCTTCAGACACTGTCTCTTGGCAGCTTCCCTGGTCATTTGCCACACTGTTTAGATCTCTGGTTTATTTGTCACTCTCCTTGTCCCCTGGTCACAGGTATCTGTTTCCCAACCCCTAGCAATTTTCCAACTTGCTGGTTTCCCAGGTGATTTCCTTGACCCCTCAGTCTCTTGATCTAGTCGCCTGGCTCCTGGTTCACTCTGGTTCATTTGCCTGTTTTTTTCCCTAACTTGCTTTAGTGGTCTGACCCCCTTGTTACTTTTGATGTAGCTGTTTCCTTATATATTTGCCTCACTTCTTTTTAATCAATTGTTTAAATCTCAGGCTAGTTATCTGAATTTATTATTTGCCCAACTTGCCAGGTTCTCTTTTCACCTTTCCAGCCTCTTGGTCATATTTGCTTTGGGTGATCACTTGCTTTGTTTACCTGTTTTTTTTTTTTATATTATTGGTTTCCCAGTTTCCTTTTATATTGGTATAGTTGAGATTCTCTCTGACCAATTGTGTGCACCCTGGCCATGTGCCCAACTTGCCTTGTCTCTTGCTATATTACACTGGTTTCTGCCTGCATTGTCTGATTGCTGGTCATCTGCCATGCTTGTCTGACTCCGCTTGGCATTTGTCAGGTTAATTGTTTTAATATAGTGTTTAGTTATCTAAGTTCTCCCTGTACATTAGACAGACTTCCTCTTCACTTGCCTGTTTCACTAACCCTTGCTAGACCTGGCTGTACATTCTCCTTTTTGGTTATTCCAGTTACTTTATCTTGAGTGCCTGACTTTGATGGAATGTGAGTGCTTATTTATGAATCTCTTCATCTTGATTATTCACTTGGCATAAGCAATAACAAATACATGTGCACTATACACTGTAAATCTGGCTGAATGTTGTCCTTGCATTCAATATTAAAATTTAGTTTTATGCACAGATGTTTTTTTTTCTTATTCACTCATCATACATATTGTTCCTGTATTTTAATAGGGGTCAGATAAACATATTTAAAATGTATTTTCAAATTGTCAATTACGTTATGATAGTTGAAGTTAATTGCAGTGTTCTCCATAGAAAATGTTGCAAGCCTGGTGGGGGCAGTGTAATATTTTCTAACATTATATCAGTTTCTGCTATCCAAAGCACAAATTAATTGCATCATTTTAAAATGTATTTAAAGGGATACTAAACCCAAATGTTTTCATTCATGATTCAGATAGAGCATGCAATTTTAAGCACTTTTCTAATTTACTCCTATTATCATTTTTTTGTTCTCTTGCTATCTTTATTTGAAAAGCAGGAATGTAAAGGTTAGGAGCCGGCCCATTTTAGGTTCAGCACCCTGGATAGAGCTTGCTTATTGGTGGCTACATTTATAATTGATAATAGGAGTAAATTAGAGCATGAAATTTTAAGTAACTATCTGAACAATTAAAGAAAAAATAGGGTTTAATATCTCTTTAAGGATAATTTGTGCAGTAAAAACTGAAATGTTTTATTATGAGCTTATTTTATCTTAACATTGGCTAAAATTCTAGGTGTGTGGTCAGTAAAATCAGCCAAATGGTGCACCTGCTAAAAAGGTCCTGGAGAAAACACTGACTTGTCAGTTGTTGGGGTCCAATCATACAAAGGTTATGGTTAGGAACCAAAATCTTAGAGTAGGGTTAGATATAAAAGTTATTTTTGCTCTCCTATAACATAAATCGCATATATCAAATAGAAAATATTTTATTAAAGGGACAGTCTACACCAGAATTGTTATTGTTTAAAAAGATAGATAATCCCTTTATTACCCATTCCCTAGTTTTGCATAACCAACACAGTTATATTAATATACTTTTTACCTCTGTGATTATCTTGTATCTAAGCCTCTGCAAACTGCCCCTTTATTTCAGTTCTTTTGACAGACTTGCAGTTTAGCCAATCAGTGCCTGCTCCCAGATAACTTCACGTGCACGAGGACAGTGTTATCTATACACATGAACTAACACCCTCTAGTGGTGAAAAACTGTTAAAATGCATTCTGAAAAGATGTGGCCTTCAAGGTCTAAGAAATTATCATATGAACCTCCTAGGTTAAACTTTTAACTAAGAATACAAAGAGAACAAAGCAAAATTGGTGATAAAAGTAAATTGGAAAATTGTTTAAAATTACATGCCCTATCTGAATCATGAAAGTTTATTTTGACCTAGACTGTCCCTTTTAAATAAAACAGCTTTTCTTATTTAGGAAGCTAGTCACTTATGCAAAATAACTATTGCTGTTATATAGATTTGTAACATCTTGAAATTCTATTTAAAAAGCCTAATTTGTGTGTGTGTGTGTGTGTATGTGTATATATATATATATATATATATATATCTCACACACACACACTATATATATATATATCTCTATCTCTTGAAAAGAAGACAGCACTCTCTGGTCTTAAATGCAAATGAAGATTTATTGCGGTGACGTTTTGGGGAATGCTCCCCTTCCTCAGACAGTCTGAGGAAGGGGAGCATTCCCCGAAACATCACCACAATAAATCTTCATTTACATTTAGGACCAGAGAGTGCTGTCTTCTTTTCAAGATATTACCACATTGTAGCACCCTGGCATTTGCGATTCTGTTCGCGGGAGTGCACCTGACTTTGTATATATAATCGGGTAAAGTCTGATATTAGGTAATCCTAGGATTGCCAGGGTAAAATGTACATTACCCAAGCGGTTGTGGGTAAAGCACGATGTATGATCATAAATCTCCTCAGAGTGCAGAGTGGCTGCATCAAACATATGACATGCACTGTAATTCCCCCATCTTCACTATCTTTTTTTGCCTCTGCCTGGGGGGTTGAAGGGGGACAAAGCCCCCCTTGAAAACCTCATTCCCCAAGGTTCACTTGGGGTGGACGCCAGAGCTTCCTTGAACCCCCCACGCGGAGGCAAAAGAAAGTGTACAGTACATCAAGCTTTACCCACAGCTGCTTGGTTAATGTCCATTGTTTTACCCATAACACATATATATATATATATATATATATATATATATATATATATATATATATATATATATATATATATATATATATATATATATATATATATATATATATATATATATATATATATATATATATATATATATATATATATATATATATATACACATACACATACACATACACATACACATACACACACACACACACACACCCTTTTCAAGCAGGGGATCTGCACACACATCCAACTTCCGCGGTGCTCTGGGTATAAAGAATAGACAATTAAATAAACAGGTCCCGCACTCTCCGTTATGAAAACACAAACTTCTTTATTTGAACTGTGACGTTTTGGGGTAGTTAATCCCCCTTCCTCAGACAGACATATAAAAATAGTGCAACTCGCCCCTTTTTATACTCTCAAGTATTACTGTGAATGTGGATCACCTGCAGCATCCTCTGAGCATGCTCAGATAAAACTATGGTGGCCCCAATAGGACACATAACCTAAAAGCAAAGTTAAAAATGGAAAATGACTAATGTTATAAAAAACAAAAATACAGAGCAAATACCTTAAAGTTACTGAAACTTGCTGAAAAATGAGGGGGAATTCAAGATGTTACATTTAAGCAGTAGGCACAAAATTGGATACAAAGTATACTAATATCCAAAATATCAAATGAACTTGAAACATAATAATACATTTGTTGAAGGGGAAATTAAGTAACCAACATACCGTAAGAACATTGCTTTAAATATGAGGGGATATGTCAAAGGACATAATAATTGTTTATCTTCCCTTCAAGATCAAACTAAGAACTAAATAAAAAAAATACATAAAGTTATATGACTAGCTATACTAAACGTTGTGCAGCAAAAAATTGCAAAAAGCAGCAAAGAATCTATGCAAAAAATAATGCAGAAAATATATATGTAAATAGATTGGAACAACAAAAATTTACAAGAAACATTGCATGTCAAAATGGGTATTCAAACCCCTAGGCACCAAGGTATCCAAGGTGTAAATCCACCTGGTCTCTTTTTGTAGCAACAACTTGGCCCTGTTACCACCCCTCGATAGAGGTGGAACGTGATCAATGATCACACATCTCATATCAGCCACAGTATGTTTGGCAGTCAAAAAGTGTCTGGCCACTGGCTGATCACTTTCACCAGTGGCCAGGGCTGCACGTATGGATGCCCTGTGATTGGCCATACGAGTACCTAGATCATTCGTTTTGCCAATGTAATATCTGCCACAGCAACAATGCAACATGTGCACTATAAATTTGGTAGTACATGTGACTCTGTGTTTGATGGCAAAGCGCTTGTTGTGCCATGGGTGCACAAAATGGGTAGTTTGTACCAACCCATTACAAGTAGTGCACCCCGTGCATTTAAAGCAACCCTTTTTAGGTTTCCCTAACCAAGTCTTATTGATGTAACTTTGGATATTGTCTGGGCGCATCAGAAAGTCCCTTAAGGATCTTGGACGCTTGTATCCAACCCTTGGATGGTTCATGTTCTTGAAAGGTAAGCGTTCATCCGTATTGATTCTATGCCAATTCTCCTGTAGGATGCTAGGTGTTTGCCATTTATCCAGCGAATATGTTGTATCAAAAGTCATCCTTGGAATTGTCAGGTGTCACATTACTGGTTTTCTTGCTCAATGCTTCTGTTTGAGTCAATCTGGATATTGTGGATTTAACGTCAGAGCTTTACGTTTATATCCCCTCTGGATAAACTTCTCCATTTCCTGGAGTTGTTCCAGCTTCTTACTCTTGGTGCTGTTATTCCATACCACTCGTTTCATTTGGGAGATGGGCAATGCCCGCTTCAGGGCTGGTGGATGGCAACTCTCCGCTCGTAAAATGGAGTTAATCTCTGTCTCTTTGGTAAATAGGGTAGTTTCCAGGTGATTACCATTCTTGAAGATTAAGAAGTCTAAAAACTCTATACAAGTATCAGAAGCATTCATTTTGAATTTTAAGGTGTTCACTTGAAACATTCAATTGTTAAAACCAGTTCTCCAATTCTTGTCTGGTTCCTCTCCATATGATGCACAGATTGTCTATGATGTACCTCTTAAACATCCTAATGTTAGGAATCTTAAATAAATTTGTGTTGAATAGCTCAAATTTTGCCATATATATATTGGCATATGATGGGGCCATTTTCAACCCCATCGCCATGCCAGAAGTCTGTAAGTAAAATTTCCATTCAAAGCGAAAATAATTAAATTCCAGGCAGAATTCAAGGAGACGTAGTATTACCTCAACTGGTGGACCCACGTATGGGTATCTGTTTAAATGTCTCCTTGTGGCCTCCAGACCACCAGCATGGGGAATAACCGTATACAAACTGGTGACATCTAGTGTCACCAGTAAATCAGTGTCTGTGATTGTCATATCCTCCTGCTGAAGAATCGATCATTTCAAAAGAATCTAGTAGAAATGATAGGATGTTTCTCACTATAGGCTGGAGTATGGAATCCACGTAAATGGCAAGGGATTGTAATGCAGATCCCTGAGCCGAAACAATAGGTCTCCCAGGAGGTTTCTTTGGATCTTTGTGTACCTTTAGGCAAGGTATAGAGGATAGGAGTTATTGGGCAATAGGTAAATAAATATGCAGCCAGGGTTTTATCAATCCAGCCTTGTTGTTCCAAAGACTGTATGAACTTGTCAATCTTGTTCTTAAAACTTTTCAGAGGCTCTTCAGATAACATTCTGTAGGTATTGCTGTCATTCAATTGTTGCATAATTTCAGACCTGTAGTCCTCATAGTCCATAACTACCAGAGCACCCCCCTTGTCCGCTTCTCTAAAAACAAGTTTAGGATTGTTCTTTAGTTCCATCACTGCTTTCCACTCTTTTCCAGATAGATTTTTATGGATTTGAGGTTGATGCAATTGGATAGCTGATGTAAGAGAAGGTGTTGATGCTGGCATTATAGCTATTATGATCAAAATCACTCTTCTTTTTAAGCTCCCTCGACTCCATAGTGCTATCTTTGAAGAATTCTTTCAATCTTAAATTCCATTGAAACTTATAAGTCTCATTCTCTAATTCACATACATTCTTTGCTGCTTTTTACAATTTTTTGCTGCACAACGTTTAGTATAGCTAATCATATAACTTTATGTATTTTTTTTATTTAGTTCTTAGTTTGATTTTGAAGGGAAGATAAACAATTATTATGTCCTTTGACATAACCCCTCATATTTAAAGCAATGTTCTTACGGTATGTTGGTTACTTAATTTCCCCTTCAACAAATGTATTATTATGTTTCAAGTTCATTTGATATTTTGGATATTAGTATACTTTGTATCCAATTTTGTGCCTACTGGTTAAATGTAACATCTTGGATTCCCCCTCATTTTTCAGCAAGTTTCAGTAGATCGTTGATATTGTGTAGCTATTTAATATAATGTATTTGTATATTTCTGTACAGCAACCCTTTTCTTTTCATTTTGATTATTAGGGCCACTTTAAGGTATTTGCTCTGTATTTTTGTTTTTTATAACATTTGTAATGATATACTTGGTCATTTTTCCATTTTTAACTTTGCTTTTAGTTATGTGTCCTATTGGGGCCACCATAGTTTTCTCTGAGCATGCTCAGTTGTGCTCAGAGGATGCTGCAGGTGATCCACATTCACAGTAATACTTGAGAGTATAAAAAGGGGTGAGTTGCATTTTTTTATGTCTGTCTGAGGAAGGGGTTAACTACTCTTATTTACTATAGATGTGCATAGGTATTATTGATGTACATAGGTATTATTGATGTACATAGGTATTATTGATATGTAGCCTACCCTCCTTCCAAACTAGTGTGGGGTAAGAGCGGTGTTTTGGAGACAGGGAATTTTTTTAAATATTAAACAATCTATAGAAAAAAAGATTTTGAACAAATGGTACTAAAAGTTTTCAAATCTAGTGTCTTTAATGCTGTTGGAATTTATTAAGACCTTCTTTAAAGGGACAGTCAAGGAAATATTAAACATTTATGATTCATAGGGGCATGCAATTTTAAACAACTTTCATCATCAAATTTGCTTTGTTCTCTTGGTATTCTTTTTTGAAAGCTAAACCTAGGTAGGTTCAAACCGATTTCTAAACTATTAAAAACTACCTCTTATCTCAGTGCATTTTAACAGTTTTTTCACAGCTAGACAGCACTAGTTCATGTGTGTTATATAGATAACATTGTGCTCACTTCCGTGGAGTCAGCACTGATTGGCTAAAATGCAAGTCTGTCAAAAGCACTGACACAAGGGAGCAGTCTTCAGAGGCTTTGATACAAGGTAAATCACAAAGGTAAAAAGTATATTAATATAACTGTTACATACGCAAAACTGTGGAATGGGTAAAAGAGTTTTATTCTGAACTTGTCCTTTATCTGAGATAAATAGTTCATGGTTATCATTCCAATATAAAATCCAGTAAAATGTATCATGTAGGAAGGCTTTACAAATCATCAATTGAGATGAATCACAAATTTGTACCTTTTGACTATTTGTATTATGCGCAAAGAGTTATTTTAGTTATAAAGCTCTTTTTTGTACCCTGCTCTATACACGTCTAGTGCATCATGAAGATTCAGGGCTAGTTTACAGTGTGGTTGTACATTTTATGAGCTGTTAGTAACAACACATATCTCAATTAAAGTTTATGGAGATTTTGATGCTACTACTTGTAAAAAAAATTTGCAACTGAAATGTAAACTAATCCCTCATTTGTCTTGATTTTCTGTTCAACTTCATCTGTGCTGTTCTGCTTTAGTTAAGCTCATTTTTTTACAGCAGGGATTGGCAAATCTGTTTAAATTAGTATCCAAAGTGTGCTTATAAGGGTCGATTTATGAAAGCCTTCGGCAGGCTTTGCACCCCTTATGACTGTAGGTTCTCACAAGAGAACCTGCAGTCCACATTAAACAATCAGCGATCATCAGACCGCTGCTTTCCTAATCTTTCGCCACCTCTTAGTTGGCAAATTTCAATCTTCCTGGTCTCGTCCGACTGGGGAGATTGACAGCTCCTGTCTGCACGTGATTGGCTGTGCGCAGGCAGGGGGCGGGATTGCACGTGAGCGCAAAATAGTACTCTTGTGCAATGCTGAATTTTGGCAGCGGAATTCAGCTCACCAGAGGCAAGCTGCGGCGCGTATGTGCGCCCCTGTCTGCCGCAGCTTGATAAATCCACCCCATAGTGTGTAGCTTTATAAAATATCTCATTCTCTCTCTAAACCTTTTCAGAGCAGGAACTGTCCTCGATCAATATGCACTTTTGTGTATTTATTTTCTTCTTCTTTTTTCTGTTACCTTGCGCTTTTGTTCAACTCTGCAGAACATGAAAAAGCTTTTCAAGCAAATGACACTAAAATAATGATGGGTTTTAAAGTTTAAAATATTGAATACGATGACAGTCAGTGTTTAGTGCTTCCTTTTGTCAGCAGATGCAATAAATTGCTGAAAAATAAAAAAAGACACATTTTCCTCAATCAGGTTTTGAAATGATCTACACTTATGTTTGAGGGAATAAATTCACGTGAATATATTTACGTAAGTGTAGTAAACAAAAATATGTTTAAACCCCTTAAAGGGACAGTCTACTCCAGAATTGTTATGGTTTAGAAAGATAGAGAATCCCTTTATTACCCAGTCCCCAGTTTTGAATAACCAGCACAGTTATATTAATATACTTTTTACCTCTATGATTAGAAGGAAGTTATTTACTCAGCGCTATGTGATAAGTACCACTAGGCTCTTAAAAATAGGTATATCCTAGCTGACCTAATAGTGGACTAGATTATAGAAATAAAAAAGGAGTGCCTAGGGGGCAATGGAACAAAGATTCTAACGTTGAGATATAAATATCTGGTGTTCCGAATGAATATGGTATATAGAAAAAGATTTAATACAACTTAAGTATATAAATGCATGGATCCATGCATAAAGGGAAACTAAACCCAATTTGTTTTTCTTTCATAATTCAGATAGAGCATGCAATTTTAAGCAACTTTCTAATTTGCTCCTATTATCATTTTTTCTTCGTTCTCTTGCTATCTTTATTTAAAAAGCAGTAATGTGATGCATAGGAGCCGGCCCATTTTTGGTTGAGAACCTGGGTTATGCTTGCTTATTGGTGGGTAAATAAAAGCCTCCAATAAGCAAGCGCTATCCATGGTGCTGAACCTAAAATGGGCTGGCTGCTAAGATTTGCATTCCTGCTTTTAAAATAAAGATAGCAAGAGAATGAATAAAAATTGATGATAGAGCATGAAATTTTAAGCAACTTTCTAAATTTACCCCTATCTGAATCATGAAACAAAAAAATAATTTGGGTTCAGTGTCCCTTTAATACAATATTATAAAAATAGATGTGCTGACTGTGTTCCAAGGGTACCTGTGGCAGAAAGTGTGTATAAATAGTGCAATACAGTAAATAAGATATAATATAGTATCTCCTAGGTGGATATTTACCTCTGTGATTACCTTGCATCTAAGCCTCTGCAGACTGCCCCCTTAACTCAGTTCTTTTGACAGACTTGCATTTTAGCCAATCAGTGCTGACTCCTAGGTATCTTCACTGGAGTAAGCACAATGTTATCTATATGGCATACATGAACTAGCACTATCCAGCTGTAAAAAGCTGTCAAATAAGAGCCTGCCTTCAAGGGCTTAGAAATTAGCATATGAACTACCTAGATTTAGCTTTCAACAAAGAATACCAAGAGAACAAAGCAAATTTGATGATTAAAGTACAATGAAAAGTTGTTTAAAATTGCATGCCCCATCTGAATCATGAAAGTTTAATTTTGACTAGACTGTCCCTCTTAAGGACCAACGTTTTTCACAGTTTCAGTGCTTAAAGGGATAGGAAAGTCGAAATTAAACTATGATGTAATAGAGCATGTCATTTTAGGAGACTTTTAAATTCACTTCTATTTTCAAATGTGCTTCGTTCTCTTGGTATCCCTTGTTGAAAAAGAATACGCACATATCCTACACTAGAGGAAGCTGCTGCTAATTGGAGCTGCACACATTTTTTTGTGATTGGCTAACTAGATGTGTTCAGCTAGCTGTCAGTCGTGCAATGCTGTTCCTTCAGTAAAGTATAACAAGATAATGAAGCAAATTTGATAATAAACGTAAATTGGAAAGTGGTTTGAAATTGGACAGCACCAATAAACAAGTGCTGTCCATGGTCTGAACCAAACATTTGCTGACTCCTTAGCATAGATGCCTTCTTTTTCAAATAAAGATAGCAAGAGAATGAAGAAAAAATTAATAGAAGTAAATTAGAAAGTTGCTTACAATGGCATGTTCTATCTCTATCTATTTATCTATCTATCTATTGGGTACTTATAGAGCGCAAACTAATCACCCGTGAGGGTCTCAAGGCGCTAAGGGAAAGAGGATAGGAGGGGGGGAGGGGATGAGCATTCAGTCGAAGAGCCAGGTTTTGAGGTCTTTTCTGAACTTTGTAAGGGAGGTAGATTGTCTGAGGTGCAGCGGGAGGGTGTTCCATGTCTTTGCTGCCATGTGGGAAAAGGATCTTCTGCCCGCTGTGGATTTGCTGATGCGGGGGATGACTGCAAATGCTTGGTCGGCCGATCAGAGTTGTCTGGCGGGGGTGTAGAAATTTACGCGGTGGTTGATGTATTTGGGTCTGATGTTGTGCATGGCCTTGAACGCATGGGTAAGGAGCTTGAAGGTGATTCTCTTGTTGATGGGGTGCCAGTGAAGGTTCCTTAGGTGTTCGGTGATGGGGCATTGGAGAGGGATGTCAAGAATGAGTCTGGCTGAGGCGTTCTGGATACGTTGGAGTCTCTTTTGGAGTTTGATGGTGGAACTGGCATAGAGTGCGTTGCCGTAGTCTAACCGGCTGCTAACGAGGGCATGGGTGACTGTTTTCTTGGTTTCAGTAGGGATCCACTTGAAGATTTTTCGTAGCAGGTGGAGAATGTTAAAGCATGTTGAGGTGATGGAATTGATTTGTCGGTCCATGGAGAGTGAGGAGTCCAGGATGAAGCCTAGATTTTGTGCGTGGTCGTTTGGGGTTCTGATTGGCTTAAATGGATGTCTGTCAAAATAACTGAAATAAGGGTGCAGTCTGTAGACGCTTAGATACAAGGTAATCACAGAGGTAAAAAGTGTATTTATATAACTGTGTTGGTTATGCAAAACTGGGGAATGGGTAATAGAGGGATTATCTATATTTTTAAACGATACAAATTCTGGTGTAGACTGTCCCTTTAAAGTCTGAAGTTTACCATCACTTTAACAAACAATAGCTTGTTATTTTTGACATGTGATCACTGGCTGTCACAGTGATCACATGACCATGGTCAATTGTTTTGTGTGCATCACTTGACTTCCTCACTCCTGAGGCATCCAGTGATTGGCCACTGAGCCTGACACCAGCAATACACTGGTACTTGCTAGTATCTAGTTGTAACAGTGATTGTATACACAGTAACTGTCGGCTAGCCTCACATGCAGACTTCCAGCAACAGCATGAAATACATACTGATCACAGAGGGTATCTTGTGAATGGAGGCACCCCACTAACAGGCATGGAATCACAGGGACACTCTGTCTCTGCGATCGCTAGCCTGGATGTCCTCCATTATGCTTTTCTTCTGTTAAGTGTGATCAGTCCACGGGTCATCATTACTTCTGGGATATTACTCCTCCCCAACAGGAAGTGCAAGAGGATTCACCCAGCAGAGCTGCATATAGCTCCTCCCCTCTACGTCACTCCCAGTCATTCTCTTGCACCCAACGACTAGATAGGATGTGTGAGAGGACTATGGTGATTATACTTAGTTTTATATCTTCAATTGGAATTGATGAGAAAATCCTGCCATACCGATATAATGTCATGTATGTATACTTTACACTTCAGTATTCTGGGGAATGGTACTTCACTAGAATTACACTGTAAGAAATACATAAAGCTGTTTAATAACTAGAGATTATGTTTAACGTTTTTGCTGGAATGTAAAATCGTTTTCATTTGCTGAGGTACTGTGTGAATAAATGTTTGGGCACTATTTTTCCACTTGGCAGTTGCTTAATCTGTTTTTCTGACAGTTTCTGTTCTCCCTCACTGCTGTGTGTGAGGGGGAGGGGCCGTTTTTTGGCGCTTTTACTATGCATCAAATATTTCAGTCAGCAACTCATTGTATTCCCTTCATGATCCGGTTCATCTCTACAGAGCTCAGGGGTCTTCAAAACTTATTTTGAGGGAGGTAATTTCTCTCAGCAGAGCTGTGAGAATTATAGTTTGACTGAGATAAAAAACGTTTATTCTGTAATTTGTTTCCTGCTTTCAGAATTTGTTATCTTTGCTAATGGGATTAAACCTTTGCTAAAGTTGTGTTGTTTACAAGGATTGAGGCTATAACTGTTTCAATTTATTAATTTTCAACTGTCATAGATCTTCTGTGCTTCTTAAAGGCACAGTACGTTTTAATATTATTCTAATTGAATTGTATTTCCAAGTTGCAAGTTTATTTGCTAGTGTGTTAAACATGTCTGATTCAGAGGATGATACCTGTGTCATTTGTTGCAATGCCAAAGTGGAGCCCAATAGAAATTTATGTACTAACTGTATTGATGCTACTTTAAATAAAAGTCAATCTGTACAAATTGAACAAATTTCACCAAACAACGAGGGGAGAGTTATGCCGACTAACTCGCCTCACGTGTCAGTACCTACATCTCCCGCTCAGAGGGAGGTGCGTGATATTGTAGCGCCGAGTACATCTGGGCGGCCATTACAAATCACATTACAGGATATGGCTACTGTTATGACTGAGGTTTTGGCTAAATTACCAGAACTAAGAGGTAAGCGTGATCACTCTGGGGTGAGAACAGAGTGCGCTGATAATATTAGGGCCATGTCAGACACTGCGTCACAGGTGGCAGAACATGAGGACGGAGAACTTCATTCTGTGGGTGACGGTTCTGATCCAAACAGACTGGATTCAGATATTTCAAATTTTAAATTTAAACTGGAAAACCTCCGTGTATTACTAGGGGAGGTGTTAGCGGCTCTGAATGATTGTAACACAGTTGCAATACCAGAGAAAATGTGTAGGTTGGATAAATATTTTGCGGTACCGACGAGTACTGAGGTTTTTCCTATACCTAAGAGACTTACTGAAATTGTTACTAAGGAGTGGGATAGACCCGGTGTGCCGTTCTCACCCCCTCCGATATTTAGAAAAATGTTTCCAATAGACGCCACCACAAGGGACTTATGGCAAACGGTCCCTAAGGTGGAGGGAGCAGTTTCTACCTTAGCTAAGCGTACCACTATCCCGGTGGAGGATAGCTGTGCTTTTTCAGATCCAATGGATAAGAAATTAGAGGGTTACCTTAAGAAAATGTTTGTTCAACAAGGTTTTATATTGCAACCCCTTGCATGCATTGCGCCGATCACGGCTGCAGCGGCATTCTGGATTGAGTCTCTGGAAGAGAACATTGGTTCAGCTACTCTGGACGACATTACGGACAGGCTTAGAGTCCTTAAACTAGCTAATTCATTCATTTCGGAGGCCGTAGTACATCTTACTAAACTTACGGCGAAGAATTCAGGATTCGCCATTCAGGCACGCAGGGCGCTGTGGCTAAAATCCTGGTCAGCTGATGTTACTTCTAAGTCTAAATTGCTTAATATACCTTTCAAAGGGCAGACCTTATTCGGGCCCGGGTTGAAAGAGATTATCGCTGACATTACAGGAGGTAAAGGCCATGCCCTGCCTCAGGACAAAGCCAAAGCCAAGACTAGACAGTCTAATTTTCGTTCCTTTCGTAATTTCAAAGCAGGAGCAGCATCAACTTCCTCTGCACCAAAACAGGAAGGAGCTGTTGCTCGCTACAGACAAGGCTGGAAACCTAACCAGTCCTGGAACAAGGGCAAGCAGACTAGGAAACCTGCTGCTGCCCCTAAAACAGCATGAATTGAGGGCCCCCGATCCGGGATCGGATCTAGTGGGGGGCAGACTTTCTCTCTTCGCCCAGGCTTGGGCAAGAGATGTTCAGGATCCCTGGGCGCTAGAGATAATATCTCAGGGATACCTTCTGGACTTCAAATACTCTCCTCCAAGAGAGAGATTTCATCTGTCAAGATTGTCAACAATCCAGACAAAGAAAGAGGCGTTTCTACGCTGCGTACAAGAGCTCTTGTTAATGGGAGTAATCCATCCAGTTCCACGATCGGAACAGGGACAGGGGTTTTACTCAAATCTGTTTGTGGTTCCCAAAAAAGAGGGAACTTTCAGACCAATCCTGGACTTAAAGATCCTAAACAAATTCCTAAGAGTTCCATCGTTCAAGATGGAGACTATTCGGACAATTTTACCTATGATCCAAGAGGGTCAGTACATGACCACTGTAGATTTAAAAGATGCTTACCTTCACATACCGATTCACAAAGATCATTATCGGTACCTAAGGTTTGCCTTCCTAGACAGGCATTACCAGTTTGTGGCTCTTCCATTCGGATTGGCTACAGCTCCAAGAATCTTCACAAAGGTTCTGGGTGCTCTTCTGGCGGTACTAAGACCGCGGGGAATCTCGGTAGCTCCATACCTAGACGACATTCTGATACAAGCTTCAAGCTTTCAAACTGCCAAGTCTCATACAGAGTTAGTGCTGGCATTTCTAAGGTCACATGGATGGAAGGTGAACGAAAAGAAAAGTTTACTCGTTCCACTCACAAGAGTTCCCTTCCTGGGGACTCTTATAGATTCTGTAGAAATGAAGATTTACCTGACAGAGGACAGGCTAACAAGACTTCAAAGTGCTTGCCGCACCCTTCATTCCATTCAACACCCGTCAGTGGCTCAATGCATGGAGGTAATCGGCTTAATGGTAGCGGCAATGGACATAGTACCCTTTGCACGCTTACACCTCAGACCACTGCAACTGTGCATGCTAAGTCAGTGGAATGGGGATTACTCAGACTTATCCCCTTCTCTGAATCTGGATCAAGAGACCAGAAATTCTCTTCTATGGTGGCTTTCTCGGCCACATCTGTCCAGGGGGATGCCATTCAGCAGACCAGACTGGACAATTGTAACAACAGACGCCAGCCTTCTAGGTTGGGGTGCCGTCTGGAATTCTCTGAAGGCTCAGGGACAATGGAGTCAGGAGGAGAGTCTCCTGCCTATAAACATTCTGGAATTGAGAGCAGTTCTCAATGCCCTCCTGGCTTGGCCCCAGTTGACAACTCGGGGGTTCATCAGGTTTCAGTCGGCCAACATCACGACTGTAGCTTACATCAACCATCAGGGAGGGACAAGAAGCTCCCTAGCTATGATGGAAGTATCAAAGATAATTCGCTGGGCAGAGTCTCACTCTTGCCATCTGTCAGCAATCCACATCCCGGGAGTGGAGAACTGGGAGGCGGATTTCTTAAGTCGTCAGACTTTTCATCCGGGGGAGTGGGAACTTCATCCGGAGGTCTTTGCCCAAATACTTCGACGTTGGGGCAAACCAGAGATAGATCTCATGGCGTCTCGACAGAACGCCAAGCTTCCTCGTTACGGGTCCAGATCCAGGGATCCAGGAGCAGTCCTGATAGATGCTCTGACAGCACCTTGGGACTTCAGGATGGCTTACGTGTTTCCACCCTTCCCGTTGCTTCCTCGATTGATTGCCAGAATCAAACAAGAGAGAGCATCAGTGATTCTAATAGCACCTGCGTGGCCACGCAGGACTTGGTATGCAGACCTGGTGGACATGTCATCCTGTCCACCTTGGTCTCTACCTCTGAAACAGGACCTTCTGATACAGGGTCCCTTCAAACATCAAAATCTAACTTCTCTGAAGCTGACTGCTTGGAAATTGAACGCTTGATTTTATCAAGACGTGGGTTTTCTGAGTCAGTTATTGATACCTTAATACAGGCTAGGAAACCTGTTACCAGAAAGATTTACCATAAGATATGGCGTAAATACCTATATTGGTGTGAATCCAAAGGTTACTCTTGGAGTAAGGTTAGGATTCCTAGGATATTGTCTTTTCTACAAGAAGGTTTAGAAAAGGGTTTATCTGCTAGTTCATTAAAGGGACAGATCTCAGCTCTGTCCATTCTGTTACACAAACGTCTGTCAGAAGTTCCTAACGTCCAGGCTTTTTGTCAGGCTTTGGCCAGGATTAAGCCTGTGTTTAAAACTGTTGCTCCACCATGGAGTTTAAACCTTGTTCTTAATGTTTTACAGGGCGTTCCGTTTGAACCCCTTCATTCCATTGATATAAAGTTGTTATCTTGGAAAGTTCTATTTTTAATGGCTATTTCCTCAGCTCGAAGAGTCTCTGAATTATCAGCCTTACATTGTGATTCTCCTTATTTGATTTTTCATTCGGATAAGGTAGTCCTGCGTACTAAACCTGGTTTCTTACCTAAGGTAGTTACTAACAGGAATATCAATCAAGAGATTGTTGTTCCTTCTTTATGCCCAAATCCTTCTTCAAAGAAGGAACGTCTACTGCACAACCTGGATGTAGTCCGTGCTCTAAAATTTTACTTACAGGCAACTAAGGAATTTCGACAAACGTCTTCTCTGTTTGTCATTTACTCTGGGCAGAGGAGAGGTCAAAAAGCTTCCGCTACCTCTTTCTTTTTGGCTTCGTAGCATAATTCGTTTAGCTTATGAGACTGCTGGACAGCAGCCTCCTGAAAGAATTACAGCTCATTCTACTAGAGCTGTGGCTTCCACTTGGGCCTTCAAGAATGAGGCCTCTGTTGAACAGATTTGCAAGGCTGCAACTTGGTCTTCGCTTCATACTTTTTCCAAATTTTACAAATTTGACACTTTTGCTTCATCGGAGGTTATTTTTGGGAGAAAGGTTCTTCAGGCAGTGGTTCCTTCTGTATAAAGAGCCTGCCTATCCCTCCCGTCATCCGTGTACTTTTGCTTTGGTATTGGTATCCCAGAAGTAATGATGACCCGTGGACTGATCACACTTAACAGAAGAAAACATAATTTATGCTTACCTGATAAATTCCTTTCTTCTGTAGTGTGATCAGTCCACGGCCCGCCCTGTTTTTAAGGCAGGTAAATATTTTTTAATTTATACTCCAGTCACCACTTCACCCTTGGCTTTTCCTTTCTCGTTGGTCCTTGGTCGAATGACTGGGAGTGACGTAGAGGGGAGGAGCTATATGCAGCTCTGCTGGGTGAATCCTCTTGCACTTCCTGTTGGGGAGGAGTAATATCCCAGAAGTAATGATGACCCGTGGACTGATCACACTACAGAAGAAAGGAATTTATCAGGTAAGCATAAATTATGTTTTTCTGCACTGCCTCACTCCTGAGACATGTAGAAATAGCGCTGTTGTGCCAAAAGCTCGATGACAGACCAGGACACAGCTGCTGTACAGGGTCTGGGTGCTAGTCCTTAAAGGGACATTATACACCCAAAAAATATGGGCTATTTAAATAAAGCATTCAAAGAAGATACAGTTTGTAATTGACATGCATTATCAATTTTGCTGCTGAAGCTCCTAAAATGATGATAAAGTTTGCTGTGCTCTCACTACATATGAATACGTCCGTAATACACACTAGGCTACAGAACAAGGCTTTTTTCCTCACTCCCTATCTAGTGTCCTTACAGCCATCCCCCATGCTGGAGCTGTCTGTGTAATTTCTCTTTATCTGTAGCGTCTCCATAAGCAGGTTGTATGCTTTCACTATGGGGGAACTCGGCTGCACCACCATCAATCAGGGGAAGCGCTACGTGTACTGGGTGTTTTACAATTGAATACTTTGCCTGAATCTTTGCCTCTTGTGTCCCATCTTTGCTGTATTGAGACTGAATATAAAATAGTGGCCACAACAAACTTGTTTTAAACCACTGATGTAAGTCCAGCAGTTTGTCATCATGTGTCAATAGGTAGGTCCCCAATATAAAGATTTCACACATCACCTGCACTTAGCCAATACCACTCCAGTTGAAGTAAATAAGGGGTATCTGGAATAATCTGCAGGCAGTGGGCATGTCCCCCTGGATTAGTATTCCTCTCGATTACAGTAGTAAGCACACTACCACCACCACTGATAAACACACCATGATCCAAGCCTTCAGCCGATACCGCAGCGATCAGGCTTGTGTTGCCATTCTGCTCCAACTGCATTATATGTGTACTAGTCCTAAAGCCTGTGTATACGGGCCATTTTTTGCAGTACAGCGGTCCCACCCCTTGCTCTCTCTCTATCACCCCTCTCTTTTGCTCTCTCTTTCTCCCCTCTCTTTTGCTCTCTCTTTCTCCCCTCTCTTTTGCTCTTTCTTTCCCCCCTCTCTTTTGCGCGCACTTTCCCCCCTCTCTTTTGCGCGCACTTTCCCCCCTCTCTTTTGCGCGCACTTTCCCCAATCTCTTTTGCGCGCACTTTCCCCAATCTCTTTTGCGCGCACTTTCCCCAATCTCTTTTGCGCGCACTTTCCCCAATCTCTTTTGCGCGCACTTTCCCCAATCTCTGTTGCGCGCACTCTCCCCCCCCTCTCTTTTGCGCACACTCCCCCCCTCTCTTTTGCGCACACTCCCCCCCCTCTCTTTTGCGCACACTCTCCCCCCTAACCAGCTATTGTTTGTTAAAGTGATGGTAAACTTCAGACTTTAAAAGGACAGTCTACACCAGAATTTGTATCGTTTAAAAATATAGATAATCCCTCTATTACCCATTCCCCAGAGAGGGGGAGAGTGTGCACAAAAGAGAGGGGGGAGGGTGTGCGCAAAAGAGAGGGGGGAGGGTGTGCGCAAAAGAGAGGGGGGGAGAGTGTGCGCAAAAGAGAGGGGGGGAGAGTGTGCGCAAAAGAGAGGGGGGGAGAGTGTGCGCAAAAGAGAGGGGGGGAGAGTGTGCGCAAAAGAGAGGGGGGGAGAGTGTGCGCAAAAGAGAGGGGAGAAAGAGAGAGCAAAAGAGAGGGGTGATAGAGAGAGAGCAAGGGGTGGGACCGCTGTACTGCAAAAAATGGCCCGTATATACGGGCTTTAGGACTAGTACACATATAATGCAGTTGGAGCAGAATGACAACACAAGCCTGATCGCTGCGGTATCGGCTGAAGGCTTTTGCGCACACTCTCCCCCCCTCTCTCTTTTGCGCACATTCTCCCCCCCTCTCTCTTTTGCGCACATTCTCCCCCCCTCTCTCTTTTGCGCACACTCTCCCCCCTCTCTCTCTTTTGCGCACACTCTCCCCCCTCTCTCTCTTTTGCGCACACTCTCCCCCCTCTCTCTCTTTTGCGCACACTCTCCCCCCTCTCTCTCTTTTGCGCACACTCTCCCCCCCCCTCTCTCTCTTTTGCGCACACTCTCCCCCCCTCTCTCTCTTTTGCGCACACTCTCCCCCCCTCTCTCTCTTTTGCGCACACTCTCCCCCCCTCTCTCTCTTTTGCGCACACTCTCCCCCCCCTCTCTCTCTTTTGCGCACACTCTCCCCCCTCTCTCTCTCTTTTGCGCACACTCTCCCCCCTCTCTCTCTTTTGCGCACACTCTCCCCCCTCTCTCTCTTTTGCGCACACTCTCCCCCCTCTCTCTCTTTTGCGCACACTCTCCCCCCCCCTCTCTCTATTGCTGTCTCTCTTCCCCCCCTCTCTCTATTGCTGTCTCTCTCCCCCCTCTCTCTATTGCTGTCTCTCTCCCCCCCCTCTCTCTATTGCTGTCTCTCTCCCCCCCTCTCTCTATTGCTGTCTCTCTCCCCCCCTCTCTCTATTGCTGTCTCTCTCTCCCCCACTCTCTCTATTGCTCCCCTCTCTCTCCCCCACTCTCTCTATTGCTCCCTCTCTATATCTCTGCAGCCGCCCGGCCGCGCCTGTGTCACACCCGACCACGCCCATGTTGCGCACGGCCACGCCCACTTCTCATCCGTCCGGCCACGCCCACTCCACCACACGACGCCAGGTCAGCTGGAAGGCCAGGTGTGTTTGTCCTTGCGCGCAGTCTCTACTGCGCATGACAGCTTCAGGCAAACACACTTGGCCTTTTATTATATAGGATGAGGAAGTCAGAGCTGAAGGGATGTGTGGTGGTGTCAAACTTTAGCCTCCGATACTCATTGTACTAATAAAAAGTAGCGCTGCTACAGCTTTATACGTGCAAATGCCTCTGCCAGTCTGTGAGGCTAACAATGATTATTTCCCATAGGATTTCACTTTGATATCATGGGAAGCGCTACGTGTACCAGGAATCTAATCAAACATATATAAGGGATTATGTGTTCGCTTCACAGACTGGCAGAGGCATTTGTACGTATAAAGCTGTTACGTTTAGTTTACATGGTTGCTATGGCAACCGCTATGTGGTTTATCTTTAAAGATTGTTCCTAGGGCTGGTAAGCAGTGAGCAAAGTGACCCGGAACAGGTATGATGTCACGTCCGGTTATTCAATGTAGTTTGTAACTGCAACTGAAAATATAAGTTGTTTGTTTTCTCTTATATATTTGTTTGCAGATAAATTAATATGATGCTGTATCCTTGAAAAAGGTGTATATATATAATGTGTATCTATCTATCTATCTATCTATCTATCTATCTATCTATCTATCTATCTATACACAGTATGTGTGTGTGTGTGTGTGTGTGTGTATATATATATATATATATATATATATATATATATATATATATATATATATATATATATATATATATATAGATATTCACTACATTGTCAAATATCTGAACAGAAAATCATTTTTAAGAGCATTTAAAGTGGGATATTGCTAATAAAATTTGAACAGTTTTATAGTCCAGGGATGCTGACCTTATTTGCTGTGGCTTGTTTGGGAAAGATATATCTGAGCTCCTAAACTGATCAACCAATCACTGTAAAATATTGCAGTATAAATGTTTTAGATCCTCCATCCTCTCTTTAGACAGTACAAAAGCCAAATTTTAACCGCTTAAAGGGACAGTCTACTCCAGAATTTGAATTGTTTTGAAAAGATAGATAATCCCTTTATTCCCAATTCCCTAGTTTTGCAACCAACACGGTTAAATTAATATACTTTTTATAATATTTAAACATCTACATTTCTGCCTGTTTCTAAGCAACTACAGACAACCTCTTATCAGATGCTTTTCTATTTGCTAAATGCAAGTCAATAGATAATAAATAAATAAAGTCATGTGATCAGGGGGCTGTCAGAAGAAGCTTAGATACAAGATAATCACAGAGGTAAAAAGTGTATCAATATAACAGTGTTGGTTACGCAAAACTGGGGAATCGGTAATAAAGGCGTTATCTATCTTTTTAAACAATAAAAATGATATTGTAGACTGTCCCTTTTAATGTTCTAATGGTAACCAATAACAAACAGTTGGTTAATCCAGATTCATCCAACAAAGTAATATACAGTTATATAAAATGAATCAATGCTGAAAAGCATAATATCTGCACAGTGTTGTTGTGCAGAAATATGCCCCATAGAACTGTGGAAAATGTTTGGTATCCAGGGAACCCACTCTAAAATCTTGTGTTTCCGAAATATTTTAGTAGCATAGAATCGCATTCACCATCAACTAAAATTGATATCTTAAAGTGAAAGTCAATTTGGATGAATTAGTGCCCGGTTTTAAAAAAAATCCTATTAAAAACAAGGGCATTTTAATTAATCAAAATTGACATTTCACTCCTTTGTCTTCAAAAACTTACTTTTTAATCCTGTCAGCCGCTGCAGCGCTTCCTCCGCCTGTCACAAGTCCTCTTTGCGGGTCCAAAATGACGAATCCGGGCTTCCTCCAATCACGGCGTTGCATCAGGCCATGATCCCCCCACGGGGGGACAAACCGTGATTGGAGGAAGCCGGATTCGTCATTTCTGACGTAAGGAGAGGCTTCCGACGGCCGGGGGAATCACTGGAGCGGCATTCAGGATTAAAAGGTACGTTTTTTGAAGAAAAGGAGTGAAATGTCAATTTTTATGAATTAAAGTGCCTTTGTTTTTAATAGGTTTATTAAAAACCGGTCACTAATTCATCCAAATTTACCTTCACGTTAAAAAAAATAAAAAATAGCTGACTCCTTAGCAAAAGGTAATCTCCTTAGAGTATATGAAATTGTCCAGTATGCTTAATGTATTAAACAGATAATTGACAGTGGATATGAACCACTTTTAATGTAGGCTTAAAGGGATACTAAACCCCATTTTTTTCTTTCATGATTCAGATAGAGCATGCAATTTTTTTTTTTTTTTTAAACTTTATTTTTGAAAATTTTTCCACAGAGAAACTTGATCAGCACCACACAGTTGTGCACAATATTTAACATAGTAAGACATGATGTAGGCAACAAAGTACGGTCTCGGTACCATAACAAAAACTGCTTAGAGTCCAAAAGTCTATTCTTGAACCATGTGGGGTGGCCAAGCTCCATGTGTTAATATAACATTTAAATAAGCAAAACAACAAATAAAACAATACAAAAAAAACATAAACAGTGACAGATGTTGATCATTGGTATTAATTGGGTTGCATACCGTTGGGCATAACCAGGCGTATTAGAGGAGGGGGAGAGATGAACAGGGAGGCGTTGTTTGTACAACAATGAAGTTACTTATTAACACTGGTGTAAGGCTCTTCTCATGATCCTTTTTGTTGTACCTGTTCAGATCCCTTATGCTGGATACTGGAGTATGCTCTCTGTAATCTATGAGGTAGTTGGGTGCGATACTATCAATAGTAAGGGAAACAGTGTTATTACCATTTTATGTATGAATACTCATATGCATCTGCGGATGGGTTTAGTCAGAGGCCCCAGGCCCAGTCATTCAGGCAGTTAGTCACTTGTTATGTCAGTTATGTTCTGTCAAGTATCTGTTTCAGGGCTCAGCGAGCACCATCGACCGTGTAGGTTTTCGTTAAGCATGAATATAGTATTTTGAAAGGGGCGTAGGAGTCTTTCTCTTAAGTCTTTCGGTAAGTATAACAAGTACGGCTCCCACTTATTTATAAATAATTTTATTCTGGCATCGCGGTCCCCTTGTGCGTCTACTTGTTCTATTAAAAGCTGTTGATACATTGCGTGAGTCAGTTTTTTGAAGGGGGGTTCCCTGTTTCTAGCCCAATATTGTAACATTAGTTTTCTGGCCATTAAGACAACTAGGTTAAAGAACTTTTGGCGTCGAGAGGGTAAGTCAATGTCTTGAAAGAAGAGTACGTTTGCTACGGCCAATGATATGTTGGTTTTGAGCATTGTTGATAACCAGAATTTAACTTTGCCCCAGTACCTTTGCAATTTGGGGCAATCCCAGACCAGGTGTATCAGGTCCGGTGTGGGGGCCATACACTTAGGACATGTATTAGATGCCTCTGGGACCCATTTCGCTCTAGTTTTAGGTGTGATATATGCCTGGTGCAGGAATTTTACTTGTGTTTCACGCAGGTTTGAAGACAGGGTGGCTGCTCTGACTGCTTGTATGCTATGGGTGATTTGTTCCTGCGTGACCTCAGGGATTCTTTGTCCTTGCCATTTGGTTACTATTTCCAGAGCATGCAATTTTATGCAACTTTCTAATTTTACTCCTTTTTATCAATTTTTCTTTGTTCTCTTGCTATCTTTATTTGAAAAAGAAGGCATCTAAGCTAAAGAGCCAGAACATTTTTGGTTTAGAACAATGGACAACACTTGTTTATTGGTGGGTGCATTTAGCCACCAATCGGCAAGCACAACCCATGTTGTGAACCAACAATGGGCCGGCTTCTAAACTTACATTCTTGCTTTTCAAATAAAGACAGCAAGAGAATAAAGAAAAAATGATAAAAGGAGTACATTAGAAAGTTGCTTAACATTGCATGCTCTATCTGAATCATGAAAGAAAAAATTTGGGTTCAGTGTCCCTTTAAAGATGAGTAATAGATGGTCATTTTAAATAAAAACAAATAGCAGCTCCAAGGCTATTACCCAGTAATGCTGATCAGTTTCTGCCAAAATTGGGAAAACTTTGGGGTGGGGGGGGGGTATGATATAAAAATAATGTGCAGTTTCCTAAGCTTACATTCCTGCTTTTAAAAATAAAAATACCAAGAGAACGAGGAAAATTTTATAATAGGAGTAAATTAGAAAGTTGCTTAAAATTGCATGCTCATGCACCTTTCATGGATTATTTTACACTTGCATATTAATGTTCTTATTTTTTTTTATTAATTATTAAAGGTATAGTCTAGTCAAAATTAAACTTAACTTAAACGGACAGTCAAGTATAAAAAGCCTTTCATGTTTCAGATAGGGCATGTCATTTTAAACAACTTTCCAATTTACTTTTATCACCAATTTTACTTTGTTCTCTTGGTATTCTTAGTTGAAAGCTAAACCTAGGAGGTTCATATGCTTATTTCTTAGACCTTGGAGGCTGCCTCTAATCTAAATGCATTTTGATAGTGTTTCACCACTAGAGGGCATTAGTTCATGTTTTTCATATAGATAACATTGAGCTCATGCACGTGAATTTACTATGGAGACAGCTCTGATTGGCTAAAATGCAAGTCTGTCAAAAGAACTAAAATAAGGGGGCAGTCTGCTGAGGCTTAGATACAAGGTAATTACAGAGGTAAAACGTGTATAATTATAACTGTGTTGGTTATGCAAAACTGGGGAATTGTTAATTAAGGGATTATCTATCTTTTTAAACACAAATTCTGGTGTTGACTGTCCCTTTAAGTTGCTTAAAATTTCTGAATTATGAAAGTTTAATGTTGACTAGACTATTCTTTTTAAAGTTATTAGTTTTATTGTTGTTTGGAAATAGTTTAAAGGGACACTGAACCCACACTTTTTCTTTCGCGATTCAGATAGAGCATGGAATTTTAAGCAACTTTCTAATTTACTCCTATTATCAATTTTTCTTTATTCTCTTGGTATCTTTATTTGAAATGCAAGAATGTAAGTTTAGATGCCGGCCCATTTTTGGTGAACAACCTGGGTTGTCCTTGCTGATTGGTGGATAAATTCATCCACCAATAAAAAAGTGCTGTCCAGAGGTCTGAACCAAGAAAAAAAAAGCTTAGATGCCTTCTTTTTCAAATAAAGATAGCAAGAGAACGAAGAAAATTTGATAATAGAAGTAAATTAGAAAGTTGCTTAAAATTGCATGCTCTATCTGAATCGCAAAAGAAACAATTTGGGTTCAGTGTCCCTTTAAAGGGCAAATTTGCTTTTCCTATTGTATATTTTTGTGATTAATTGACACCTTTTATGGAACAAATATTTCATGGTTGCTTTTCTGTACTTTGATATTATACTTGTAATTTCTAATTATAAAGATGCAATCAGAATGCCAGCTGTTGCAGATTAAACCCCTCTTTTCATTTGATGAAAGGCAATCTCTAAACTGAAACAGTACAGCATCAAGTTAGACTCTAACTTAGTGTAACTAAAAATAACTAATCTATATGTGGAGGCCTCAGCTCGTTCAGGTGGTGATGACTAATGCCAGTGCATAGCTGTAACTATGCAGCGGATATTATGTGCTAACATTTATAATAAGTTAATTTCATAGCACAAAGCAGAAAACATACAACAATCTCTAGGCTTTGCTTTACCTGACCTTTTAATTGCTTTGCTAAAACCTTGTGGAGTATATTCCGTTCAAGGATTTCCGTTTGTGTCTTGTTTTGATTCCTGCATATGAGTGCTGTTAAAAAAAAAAAATAAGAAAAAAAAATACTCCAAGTGGTACTGAGGCACCTGAAGCTACTAAGGTATGATTTTCAACAAACGATACCAAGAGAATGAAATGAATTGAAAAGTTTCTTTAAACTTTCATTGTTCATGCAATATTAAAGTGATGGTAAATCAAAGCATATAACAAACGCTAGGATTTACTATCACTAAAATTCAAGTGGAGTTTAAGTGATCATATATGTAAAACAAAAAGGGCTAAATGTGCTGTTGCAGCTGTTTCGGCCGCCCACGGGACAGTGCTCTTCTACCAATAAGATGATGCTTGCAACTCTAAACTAATAGCTGTGCGTGTCAACTGACAGTGTTCTGTATGCACACACGGCTATTGGTTTAGAGGTGCAAGAGTCACCTTATTAGTAGAAGAGTGCTGTGCTGTGGGCGGCCGAAACCGCTGCAACAGCACATTCAGGGTGAGTTTAGCACCCTTTTATTTTACATATATGGTCACTTAAACTCCACTTGATTATTAGTGATGGTAAAACCTAGCGTTTGTTAAACGTTCGGATTTACCACCACTTTAAGGGCTATAATCAGGGCTCAAACTTTCCAGTCCTAATCCACTAGCCAGGCCAAAATATCACTCGCCTCTTCTGATCCCACCCACACCACATCCACTATTCCACCCCCCGTTTTGCATATGTTTAGCCAATGCAAAACACCTTATTGTGCAGTCATTTTTATTTTATACCATAGCAAATGAAATAATACCACTGAGGGAGTGTAGAAATAGAATGCTGACAGTTATGGAAGGTCATAGCAGACCTGAAGATTTTGTTCTAATGATTATAAGCTCTATTTCTCTATCTTAACTCTCTCCACTCCCTCCTCTCTTCATTTTGTCTTTTTTTTTATCCTCTCCCTTCTCTCAGGCCATATCTTCTCTTTTTCCTTTCTCTCATCTCTTCAATCTTTCTTTTGTTTCCCCCCATTCTCTCTTAAAGAGTCAGTAAACCTAAAAAATAATGTTATATAATTCTGCACATTGTGCAGAATTATATAACATTATATTAGCGTTAGCTTTATGCAATCTAATATTGCCTGTGAATTTTTATAAAAAATTGTGTTTTTCAGACCCGCTCTCTGTGCTCTACTGAGCGGGTCTGTTTTTATCACACAGCGCATTTGGCCAGCTGTCTAGTCACAGTCCAGCCCGACGGCGCCATTACACTCAGTGCAGCTCGCTCCTGCTCTGTCCAACAGAGCAGGAGCGAGCTGCACTGAGTGTAATGGCGCGGTCGGGCTGGACTGTGACTAGACAGCTGGCCAAATGCGCTCAGTGAAAAAAACAGACCCGCTCAGTAGAGCACAGAGCGGGTCTGAAAAACACAATTTTTTATAAAAATTCACAGGCAATATTAGATTGCATAAAGCTAACGCTAATATAATGTTATATAATTCTGCACTATGTGCAGAATTATATAACATTATTTTTTAGGTTTACTGACCCTTTAACTCTGTTTCCTTCTCCACTTTCACTTTTTCTCTCTAATCTCTTTCTCTCTATGCCCGGTTTACCCTTTTTAGAAGTAACAGTCTAAGAAGCCTTAATGGGGTCGCTACAGCCCTAGAGGAATAACATATCCTTGCACTTTCATAGATCTATAATATCCCTTTAGATAATATTTTTAGCACATAGTCC
Organism: Bombina bombina; assembly: GCF_027579735.1. Lineage (NCBI taxonomy): Eukaryota > Metazoa > Chordata > Amphibia > Anura > Bombinatoridae > Bombina > Bombina bombina. The sequence continues at coordinate 762,778,699 of NC_069502.1, read as the reverse complement.
AAAATGTGTGTTTGTCAGTGCTGCAATAAAAGAGTACATTGTGGAAATACAATGTGCTAACTTTGCTACTTACAACACGCCACCAAGCTTTGGACAGTGAGTGAATGTTGATTCAACATTCACTTACTATCTTTTGCTCGCCACCTTTAATTTTCCACTCGCCAATGGCTAGTGGGGAGTGGAAATTTTGAGCCCTGCTATAATAGTTGAACAATGTCAGGCTCTAATCCGTTAGAGCATATCATTTTTTTGAATTTCAACCCAGCTCTACTGTGTGTAAACACAGTAAAAGGACCACTTTAGGACCGTGGGTGCGCGGAAGCTTCCAAGCAGAACCCGTCATTAATCCAGGCACAGCACTAGTGCACCGTGTGTCCAAAGCAGCACTTCTACTGTGTGTTTAACCTCTTTTGCAGGGGTTAAACACACAGTAGAGCAGGGTCAACAGCCGTAAAATTACATGCTCTGACAGATTAGAGCATCTCATTTTTTTTTGGACACTTTCGCCCCTTTATTTCTTTCATGTAATTAGCAAGAGTCCATGAGCTAGTGACGTATGGGATATACATTCCTACCAGGAGGGGCAAAGTTTCCCAAATCTCAAAATGCCTATAAATACACCGCTCACCACACCCACAAATCAGTTTTACAATTTTTGCCTCCCATGGAGGTGGTGAAGTAAGTTTGTGCTAGATTCTACGTTGATATGTGCTCCGCAGCAGGTTGGAGCCCGGTTTTCCTCTCAGCGTGCAGTGAATGTCAGAGGGATGTGAAGAGAGTATTGCCTATTTGAATTCAATGATCTCCTTCTACGGGGTCTATTTCATAGGTTCTCTGTTATCGGTCGTAGAGATTCATCTCTTACCTCCCTTTTCAGATCGACGATATACTCTTATATATACCATTACCTCTACTGATTCTCGTTTCAGTACTGGTTTGGCTTTCTACTACATGTAGATGAGTGTTCTGGGGTAAGTAAATCTTATTTTTGTGACACTCTAAGCTATGGTTGGGCGCTTTTATATAAAGTTCTAAATATTTGTGTTTAAACATTTATTTGCCTTGATTCAGGATGTTCAATATTCCTTATTTCAGACAGTCAGTTTCATTATTTGGGATAATGCATTTGAATAATCAATTTTTTTCTTACCTTAAAATTTGACTTTTTTCTCTGTGGGCTGTTATGCTCGCGGGGGCTGAAAATGCTTCATTTTATTGCGTCATTCTTGGGGCGGACTTTTTTGGCGCAAAAAAAATTCTAAGTTATTTCCGGCGTCGTACTTGTCACCGGAAGTTGCGTCATTTTTGACGTTTTTGTGCCACAAGTGTCAGCGTTACCGGATGTGGCGTCATTTTTGGCGCTAAAAGCATTTAGGCGCCAAATAATGTGGGCGTCTTTTTTGGTGCTAAAAAATATGGGCGTCATTATTGTCTCCACATTATTTAAGTCTCATTGTTTATTGCTTCTGGTTGCTAGAAGCTTGTTCATTGGCATTTTTTTCCCATTCTCGAAACTGTCATTTAAGGAATTTGATCAATTTTGCTTTATATGTTGTTTTTTCTATTACATATTGCAAGATGTCTCAGATTGACCCTGGATCAAAAGCTACTTCTGGAAAAACGCTTAACTGAGTTCAGTTCTACCAAAGCTAAGTTCATTTATTTTAAATGTTATAAATGTTTATCTTTAGCTATGGTTTGTAATAAGTTATTATGATATACTTTTACATGCAGAATCCATTAGTATTTATGCTTTATTGCCATTCTTCATCAGATATTGACACTAACAAATCTACTTTTTTATTATTTTTTTTATTAAAGTACATTTGTTCTTTGTTGAAAAGGTGTTGATTATTTTGGATATTAAGGTAACTAGTTCTTTAAGACTAGCTGACACTATTTCTGCTTATTTATTCTTCTGTGTTTTCAGAAGTTTTCTTTCCAATTCCTCATACTAGGGAATGGAATAGGCTGAAAATTTTCTTTTATTCCTTCTTCTAAGGTTTTAAACTATATTCTTTGCCAGCAGTTAAATTCAATTTGGAGGGTTCCCCAATTTATTGGGGCTATCTCTACTCCTACTAATTATGCTATTGTTTCTATAGCAAAATAGTATTTATTTTCCTTTAGATGATTGTATCTTATTTATGGAAAATTATTTAGTTTCAGGTACTTTTCTTGGTCCTGTGATTTATTTGGATGTTGCAATTGCTTCATTTTTTGTTCTGTTTACTTTAAGATCAAGTATCAGATTATGATTTATTTTAGCATTCTTAAGGGACAACATTTACTAGACTAGGTGCTGTTGCATTTGTCTTGTTTTGCATTTATTGATTATGCAAGTCCACTGTATTGACTGTTCCTTTAACTGGTCTATCATGCTAATAATTTCATTTGTGTCTTCATTTTATTGAATATTTTCGCAAATGAGGGTTAATCTATGTCTAGCTATTTTAGCTAGAAGAATTTTGTGATTTAAAAAAAAAAAATCAAAAAAAAAATCCATATTTCTTTTGTTCTAAGATAATCAATTCTTAACTATTACTCTGGGCTTCAAGATTGAGTTCTAAGACTAAAACTTTAAGCTTATACTAGTTTGGTTGTTCTTATTAAGGAACTAATTCCTGAGTTCTTTCCCAAGTAACATGTTTATAATTGGGGTTCGAAATCAGCTCCCTAATATTGCGATGTACGTGCCGTATTCCAGCTTGGCTGGTAGAGGGCAGGTTAAGACTTCTTTGAAATTTATTTGGTTCTATTTTGTCCAAATTTCTTTGATTTTATTCCAGTAAGGCTAACACTTTCTTTTAGTGTGTTTCTGTCCTATATATTTTGGGTTCTGTTGAAGCATGGCTGGGCACCCATGGGGTTCAAGCGCTGCTCAGACCTGGAATCTTCTGGGGTATTTCTTCCAGTTCCTTTTTTAGGAACCGGGTTTGGAGTTTTATTCAAACTATTTTGCCTTTTTATGGTCATTGATAGCATTATTTGTTTTCATTAGATACAATAAATGCATATTTTCATTTTTCTGTTTTCATTCAGATTATTTTCTGAGGATGCGGAATCTCATATGATTCACTTGCCCTTCAGGACTTAGTTAGAGAATCTTTTTTTCTAAAGCTCTTGATTCCTCACACAAGGGTCACCTTTTTTAGGTTTCCAGATAGTTTGTGTCACTGTCTTTGTCTCTATCAGACAAGGGATAATTCTATTGGGTTCCGTCTGTCGGTACCTTTAGTCTCTATTATTTCCTTCAGTTGCTATATATGCATAGAAGTTTAGGTCTTATGGCCACAGCATTGGATTCAATTCCCTTTGCTCATTTTCACTAGAAAGAACCTTTCCAGTCTTTTATGAGTGTTGTTTCTTCTAGAACATGGTTGGAGGATCAATTTACCAAAAAGTTTGTTGATTCCTCAGACAAGGGTAACCTTTTTAGGTTTCCTGATAGATTGTGTCCTTGACTCTGTCTCTGACGGACAAGAGACGTCTGAAATTGGTTTCAGCTTGTCGAAACCTTCAGTCTCAATCTTTCCCTTCGGTAGCCTTATGCATGGAAATTCTAGGTCTTATGACTGCTGCATTGGACGCGGTCTCTGACAGCACAAGGGGTTTGGGAATCTCAGGAGGTGAGATTACCAATCAATATTTTGGAACTCCGTGCAATTTTCAGAGCTCTTCAGTCATGGCCTCTTCTAAAGAGAGAGTCGTTCATTTGTTTTCAGACGGACAATGTCACAACTGTGGCATATGTCAATCTTCAAGGAGGGACTTACAGTCCTCTGGCTATGAAAGAAGTATCTTGAATTCTGGTATGGGCGGAATCCAGCTCCTGTCTAATTTCTGCGGTTCATATCCCAGGTATAGACAATTGGGAAGCGGATTATCTTAGTCGCCAAACGTTACATCCGGGCGAATGGTCTCTTCACCCAGAGGTATTTCTTCAGATTATTCAAATGTGGGGACTTCCAGAAATAGATCTGATGGCTTCTCATCTAAACAAGAAGCTTCCCAGGTATCTGTCCAGATCCAGGGATCCTCAGGCGGAGGCAGTGGATGCATTGTCACTTCCTTGGAAGTATCATCCTGCCTATATCTTTCCACCTCTAGTTCTTCTTCCAAGAGTAATTTCCAAGATTCTAAAGGAGTGCTCGTTTGTTCGGCTGATGGCTCCAGCATGGCCTCACAGGTTTTGGTATGCAGATCTTGTCCAGATGGCCACTTGCCAACCGTGGACTCTTCCGT